>NC_072768.1:17741502-17950555 GCF_022539595.1 Amphiprion ocellaris
AAAAAAACGCCTTACTATACTATGTCGAAAAAAAAATGCAATTTTTAAAACATGTTGTAAAAACGTGCCATATCATGAAATAATGTAAAGGAGGGCATGAAAAACACTCCAGAAAGGTTTTCTTTGAAAAAAAAATCATCATGAATTTTGGCGCAACAAAACGCCATACTATACTATGTCGAAAAAAAATGCAATTTTTCAAACATGTTGTAAAAACGTGCCATATCATGAAATAATGTAAAGGAGGGCGTGAAAAACACTCCAGAAAGGTTTTCTTTGAAAAAAAAATCATCGTGAATTTTGGCGTGAAAAAAACGCCTTACTATACTATGTCGAAAAAAAATGCCATTTTTCAAACATGTTGTAAAAATGTGCCATATGATTAAATAATGTAAAGGAGGTCGTGAAAAACACTCCAGAAAGGTTTTCTTTGAAAAAATAATCATGAATTTTGGCTTAAAAAAACCGCCTTACTATACTATGTCAAAAAAAATGTGATTTTTCAAACATGTTGTAAAAACGTGCCATATGATGAAATAATGTAAAGGAGGCCGTGAAAAACACTCCAGAAAGGTTTTCTTTGAAAAAAAATCATCATGAATTTTGGCGCAACAAAATGCCATACTATACTATGTCGAAAAAAAATGAGAATTTTCAAACATGTTGTGAAAACGTGCCATATGATGAAATAATGTAAAGGAGGCCGTGAAAAACACTCCAGAAAGGTTTTCTTTGAAAAAAAATCATCATGAATTTTGGCGCAACAAAATGCCATACTATACTATGTCGAAAAAAAATGCAATTTTTTAAACATGTTGTAAAAACGTGCCATATCATGAAATAATGTAAAGGAGGGCATGAAAAACACTCCAGAAAGGTTTTCTTTGAAAAAAAAATCATCATGAATTTTGGCGTGAAAAAAACGCCTTACTATACTATGTCGAGAAAAAAAATGCCATTTTTCAAACATGTTGTAAAAATGTGCCATATGATGAAATAATGTAAAGGAGGCCGTGAAAAACACTCCAGAAAGGTTTTCTTTGAAAAAAAATCATGAATTTTGGCTAAAAAAAAACGCCTTACTATACAATGTCAAAAAAAAAATGCAATTTTTAAACATGTTGTAAAAACGTGCCATATGATGAAATAATGTAAAGGAGGCCGTGAAAAACACTCCAGAAAGGTTTTCTTTGAAAAAAAAAATCATCATGAATTTTGGCGCAAGAAAAAACGCCTTACTATACTATGTCGAAAAAAAAATGCCATTTTTCAAACATGTTGTAAAAACGTGCCATATCATGAAATAATGTAAAGGAGGGCGTGAAAAACACTCCAGAAAGGTTTTCTTTGAAAAAAAAATCATCATGAATTTTGGCGCAACAAAACGCCATACTATACTATCTCGAAAAAAAATGCAATTTTTCAAACATGTTGTAAAAACGTGCCATATCATGAAATAATGTAAAGGAGGCCGTGAAAAACACTCCAGAAAGGTTTTCTTTGAAAAAAAAATCATCATGAATTTTGGCGTGAAAAAAACGCCTTACTATACTATGTCAAAAAAAAATGCCATTTTTCAAACATGTTGTAAAATGTGCCATATGATGAAATAATGTAAAGGAGGGCGTGAAAAACACTCCAGAAAGGTTTTCTTTGAAAAAAAAAATCATCATGAATTTTGGCGTGAAAAAAAAACGCCTTACTGTACTATGTCAAAAAAAAATGCCATTTTTCAAACATGTTGTAAAAATGTGCCATATGATGAAATAATGTAAAGGAGGCCGTGAAAAACACTCCAGAAAGGTTTTCTTTCAAAAAAAAATCATCATGAATTTTGGCGCAAGAAAAACGCCTTACTATACTATGTCGAAAAAAAATGCCATTTTTCAAACATGTTGTAAAAACGTGCCATATGATGAAATAATGTAAAGGAGGCCGTGAAAAACACTCCAGAAAGGTTTTCTTTGAAAAAAAAATCATCATGAATTTTGGCGTGAAAAAAACGCCTTACTATACTATGTCGAAAAAAAATGCCATTTTTCAAACATGTTGTAAAAATGTGCCATATGATGAAATAATGTAAAGGAGGCCGTGAAAAACACTCCAGAAAGGTTTTCTTTGAAAAAAAATCATGAATTTTGGCTAAAAAAAAACGCCTTACTATACTATGTCGAGAAAAAAATGCAATTTTTAAAACATGTTGTAAAAACGTGCCATATCATGAAATAATGTAAAGGAGGGCATGAAAAACACTCCAGAAAGGTTTTCTTTGAAAAAAAATCATCATGAATTTTGGCGCAACAAAACGTCATACTATACTATGTCGAAAAAAAATGCAATTTTTCAAACATGTTGTAAAAACGTGCCATATCATGAAATAATGTAAAGGAGGGCGTGAAAAACACTCCAGAAAGGTTTTCTTTGAAAAAAAAATCATCGTGAATTTTGGCGTGAAAAAAACGCCTTACTATACTATGTCGAAAAAAAATGCCATTTTTCAAACATGTTGTAAAAATGTGCCATATGATGAAATAATGTAAAGGAGGCCGTGAAAAAAACTCCAGAAAGGTTTTCTTTGAAAAAAAATCATGAATTTTGGCTCAAAAAAAACGCCTTACTATATTATGTCGAAAAAAAAATGCCATTTTTCAAACATGTTGTAAAAACGTGCCATATGATGAAATAATGTAAAGGAGGCCGTGAAAAACACTCCAGAAAGGTTTTCTTTGAAAAAAAATCATGAATTTTGGCGAAAAAAAAACGCCTTACTATACTATGTCGAAAAAAAAATACAATTTTTCAAACATGTTGTAAAAATGTGCCATATGATGAAATAATGTAAAGGAGGTCGTGAAAAACACTCCAGAAAGGTTTTCTGTGAAAAAAAAAATCATCATGAATTTTGGCGGAAAAAAAAACGCCTTGCTATACTATGTTGAAAAAAAATGCCATTTTTCAAACATGTAAAAACGTGCCATATCATGAAATAATGTAAAGGAGGGCATGAAAAACACTCCAGAAAGGTTTTCTTTCAAAAAAAAATCATCATGAATTTTGGCGCAAAAAAAACGCCATAGTATACTATGTCGAAAAAAAATGCCATTTTTCAAAAATGTTGTAAAAACGTGCCATATCATGAAATAATGTAAAGGAGGGCATGAAAAACACTCCAGAAAGGTTTTCTTTCAAAAAAAAATCATCATGAATTTTGGCGCGAAAAAAACGCCTTACTATACTATGTCGAAAAAAAATGCCATTTTTCAAAAATGTTGTAAAAACGTGCCATATGATGAAATAATGTAAAGGAGGCCGTGAAAAACACTCCAGAAAGGTTTTCTGTGAAAAAAAAAATCATCATGAATTTTGGCGGAAAAAAAAACGCTTAATATAATATGTCGAAAAAAAATGCCATTTTTCAAACATGTTGTAAAAATGTGCCATATGATGAAATAATGTAAAGGAGGCCGTGAAAAACACTCCAGAAAGGTTTTCTTTGAAAAAAAAATCATCATGAATTTTGGCGCCAAAAAAAGGCCATAGTATGCTATGTCGAAAAAAAATGCCACTTTTCAAACATGTTGTAAAAACATGCCATATGATGAAATAATGTAAAGGAGGCCGTGAAAAACACTCCAGAAAGGTTTTCTTTGAAAAAAAAATCACCATGAAGTTTGGCGCCAAAAGAAACGCCTTACTATACTATGTCGAAAAAAAATGTGATTTTTCAACATGTTGTAAAAACGTGCCATATGATGAAATAATGTAAAGGAGGCCATGAAAACCACTCCAGAAAGGTTTTCTAAAAAAAAAAAAATCATATATGAATTTTAGCGCAAAAAAAACGCCTTACTATACTATGTCGAAAAAAAAATGCAATTTTTCAAACATGTTGTAAAAACGTGCCATATGATGAAATAATGTAAAGGAGGCCGTGAAAAACACTCCAGAAAGGTTTTCTTTGAAAAAAAAATCATCATGAATTTTGGCTCAAAAAAAAGGCCTTACTATACTATGTCGAAAAAAAATGCGAATTTTCAAACATGTTGTGAAAACGTGCCAATATTACGAAATAATGTAAAGGAGGCCGTGAAAAACATTCCAGAAAGGTTTTCTTTGAAAAAAAAATCATCATGAATTTTGGCGCAAAAAAAAATGCCATATTATACTATGTCAAAAAAAATGCAATTTTTCAAACATGTTGTAAAAACATGCCATATGATGAAATAATGTAAAGGAGGCCGTGAAAACCACTCCAGAATGGTTTTCTTTGAAAAAAAAATCATCATGAATTTTGGCGCAGAAAAACGCCATACTATACTATGTCGAAAAAAAATGCAAATTGTCAAACATGTTGTGAAAACGTGCCATATGACAAAATAATGTAAAGGAGGCCGTGAAAAACACTCCAGAAAGGTTTTCTTTGAAAAAAAAATCATCATGAATTTTGGCGCAAAAAAAACGCCTTCCTATACTGTCGAAAAAAAATAAAATTTTTCAAACATGTAAAAACATGCCATATGATGAAATAATGTAAAGGAGGCCGATTAACGTTACTGTTTTAATCACATTTAAGTTTCCTGAACGTTACATTTAAGTTTCCTGAACGTTACATTAATGTCAACCAGTCACAGTTTTATGAACTTAATGAACCACAGTACAGGAACACAACACACTTCAGCTGTTTACATGAAACTCAACATTAAAGCAACTACGTGAGCTTTAATCAGGCTACGACTGAGCAGCTAGCTCGGTTAGCATCGCTAACATTAAAGCTAATATTTACTATGCTAACTTTCTTCTCTGGTCAACACACACTGAAACAAACTCCACCAACATCTGGAGTGCATGGCACACATTACATCTGACACTAAAGCTGCATATAAAGTGCATTAAAAGCGGCACCGATACGAAAATAAACATTTACTTACCGAACTATTAGAGTCCTTTCAGTGTCTGCTGGTAGAATCAGCCGAATGTAGAAAACTGGTTAAAACAAGCCAACGGGCAGGAAAACTGTCTGTGGAAAATGTTGTGCTGCTCCACCGATAAATAAACCAACAGTTATTATATCAGAATTAATCCAAACAAGGAGCGCAGAGTCTCTACTGCCTCCTCCATAGGACCTGTCAATCATTCCAGACAGGACTGTCAATCAAGTAGTCCCGCCCCCTGGCTTTGCAAAACTTTAACACTCTATAAAAAAAAATCAATATTGATTTATTTTGAGATCGGCCACCTGATCTCTCATTTTGACCATGAACACTCACGAAAAAAAATTTATGTACAGTCTATGCACCTTACTCTGTTTGGCTCCACACTTGCTGATGACCACTTCCTGTCTCAGATAATGAAAAAACGGACCTTTTTTCGTTTCTGTCTCTTACTGATTTTACTTTCTTGTTATTCTAAATATAAAACGAAAATCAAAGCATTTTTTTAAGAAATCGTATATCCCCCTTTGATCATGAAAAGGAAAAAAGCCTTGTATTTCAATTTTAATTTTTGTATTTTAATACGAAAATCAAATAACCACTCGTTTTTTGTTTTTCAGTACCCGTTTCAGAACGGAAAATCCAATTACCAGATCCGTACACGGACCGTAAATGCAGTTGCAGAACCTTTCTGACACTTCTCAGAACCAGACAAAATGTCAATAATAAAACCATGGCTTGGTGATCAGTGTACTCCTTAACAGCAAATCACAGTTTATGGTTTAATGGAACCTGCAGAACATTGTTGTAATTTTTATTTTCCTTCACATCCAGCTTTTATTTTATTTTTTTGTCATTTTTGGGTGATGCATGTGAACAGCAGAGCATTAATCCGTGTCTTGCTGCTGTTTGACCTGTGGTAACTTTACTACACGTGTCTCAGTCGCTGTCACGCTGCACCTTCTGCTGTAAAACCCAAATTAATGCTTTCACTGCGCAGAATTTCCCTGCTTCCTCCTTGTGCCACCGACACAGGAAGACACCTGCAGCAGCGTTTTTAAAGCTGGACGGTGGGGGTGGTTTACATGTGTGTGTGTGTGTGTGTGTGTGTGTGTGTGTGTGTGTGTGTGTGTGTGTGTGTGTGTGTGTGTCAGGGGTGGGGGTGGGTCCGGTCCTGAAGTGTGCAGGTGGGTAACCTCAGCTGAGTCGTCCACCCCCACTCTGAG
Source organism: Amphiprion ocellaris (assembly GCF_022539595.1). Taxonomy (NCBI): domain Eukaryota; kingdom Metazoa; phylum Chordata; class Actinopteri; family Pomacentridae; genus Amphiprion; species Amphiprion ocellaris. The sequence goes on from NC_072768.1 coordinate 17,747,660, forward strand.
CCTGGTCCATTGTCCCAGTGTGTGGGCCTTTGTGTGGAGGGCCATTGTGAGGGGCCGGGGCTGGCCACTGTTGTGTCTGGGGCTTCTCTGCTCAGACAAAGGGCCCGTCTACGAGCCTCCACCCTGCCCAAAGAGCAGACTGACTGACTGACTGACTGACTGACTAAATGGCTGACTGGGCATCTGTTTGGTTGACTGATTGATTGACTGGAGCAGAACAGAAAGAAATGTGACTTTCAGTCAGTCTCCAGTACACTAGTGTCACACACTTTGCATAAGGAGCTTTTAATACTCAAGCAGATTGTTTGTCCCAGTCATAAAAAAATATTTGCAGCATTCCTTTTAAAATGTGCATCCTCTGCTGTTTAAACACATTGCAATACATGAGGATTTCACACATCTAACCCTTCTTTACAGTGATTTCTTGAATACATTTTCCACATCAAGAATGGAAGTATAAAAATATCTATTTTTAATGCAGTAGTTACAGCAAAGCTAACTAATGTTTGACAGGTGTGCTTCAAATATTTCAGAATGAGCATTTTCAACTTTTATGCAACAGCATTAATGACTGAAATGTTATCAGAAGCCCTCAAGCAGCTTCAGTTGATTACTTTAAATGAAAAACAAATTGAAAACTCCACCAGGCACCATCCCGACACAAGCAAAGGAAAGACTGCAGCTCTTGCAGGCTGCTTGAATCACTAAAAGTAGCAGCAGATGCAATATTATACCATCACTTATACGTGCCAATCTTATCTGATACTATTTGTAAGATATATTATCATATATTTAGGTTATTCAGACGGCAATTACAATTTGAAGGGGTGATGCACTTTCTTTGAACATCTGAGTATAGAATAGTTTTAATGACATTATGACAACTACACTGATTTTTATTTTACAGTGACGAGGATTTTTGAGAAAATTTAATCTAACTTGAATAGCAAAGTATTGCAGGTTGACAAAAAATTCCAGATGTGAAAATTTAAAATATGACAAAAAAGAAAAAACTTATAAGATTATTTTTATTATTATTAGAAAAAATTATGTCTTGCATCTATAATTGCTGATGCTGGTGTGTGTGACTGAGTGTGAGCTTTGCATGGCTGGAAGAGGCAATCCCTTGTCATAGGTGCAGCCTTTAAATAAACAATGTTTTCTGTCTATACACTCAGAACATTTACACCAGTGAGTCGAGTCAACAACCTGTTATTACACAAGTGCAACAGGGCATTTTCTTATTTCTCCAGGCAATGGAAAGTACAATTTCACCCCACTGAAGTAATAATTACACACACTTACAAAACGTTACATTGTCTGTGAAAGTCTGACAAATGTCTTTATGAATCAAGTATGTTTATATATTCTAAAACTGCCTGGGTGACCTTGTGTGCAACATATTTCTGTACATTGTTCTACTCTAGTGGATAATGCTTCATCACTCCATGCTGATTCTCTTGAAGTGGCTCCTCGGAGTAATTGCTGAACAACTCTTTTTTGCACAATAGTTTCACAATGCAAATCATGCCTTCCTAAACTAAACTGTTTATCTGCAAAGTACACCGACAACGAGCACAGATTATCGGGACACTTATTCAGGAGGTCAAGACTGCAACAGAACGTCTCCTTGCATAAGAAACACCTTTTCTGTTAGAGCAGGAATGTCCCTGAAAGCATTCCTGTAACACTCCATCACAGTCACCCAAACAAAACCACAGTGGACTCGAGGAAATTCCAGTAAGCCGGTCAATCAAAGCTGTGGAAGGCATCGTGGGCCTATTCCTCTCTGTGACATCTTGCATGTGCCAAGAATTCACACTTCCTTGCTATATCAACAGAAACAGGTTATCTTTTCCTGTTAACCACCCCAGCACTTAATATAAAGCCACAAGTTCCTCCCCATGTTTCCTGCCCCAGCCACAACCCACGTCATCAAGCTATTCCCCTGGCACCTTCGGCTGTGAATGAGGGGAAAGCAAGTGCCCACAAACAAACATCTTACATCCCTTTCTGTATGTCTTTTACCCTCTGTTTCTTTGTTTCTTTGCTGCACCTCTTAACAGGCTGTGAGCAGGGCCAAATTGCATCCGAATTACTGTATTTTTTCTCCCCATTTCTCTGAGCGGTTGTTTTAGCTTGCCTGGAATGCCCCGAGTGGGTGGGGTTTGGACGCCTTTTTGGACAGCTCAATTGGATTCGGCGAGCCAGGCAGGCTGTATCAATACGGGAGAAGTATTTCATTGAACAGGAAATGCACTGACCACTTTGGTTCCTCAAATGCTACAGTGTGACGTGCAGAGTGTGTGAGACAGAGAGTCGGTCGGTGGATGAGTGACAGGCAGGGAGGAGAGGTTAGGAGGTTAGAGATGCTGCAGAGCGTTGAATGACAGATGTGCAGATGTGCATCTGCGAGGGAAAGCGAGGCGGGGGAGTCGGGGTAATGCTCATTAAAGCAGCACACCTGCAGCCTATCAAAGAGCCTTTATCTTTTATCAATCCAAATCTGCTGAAGCACGCAGCGGGAGACGTGCAGAACAAGCAGGCTCCACTGCACGATCACTCAGACTCATTCTTGCTTTATCTCTCTCTCTCCCTGTCTCCCTCTCTTGACCAGTGGATAGTACCTGGCCCAGTAATCCTGTCAGGAATGCCCAGGGATGCGCTTAGATGCATTTGGCTGAGAAACAGAGGCAGAGCTTCCAGCCGAAACATCTGTGGAGAGCAGATAGATTCTTTTTTTAAATCTTGGCGAGGCCTTTCTTGTTAATTTTACTTGATACACTCTTTTATTAAATGTAATAAATCAATAAATAATTATGTTTAGCCAACAGAAGTGAGTTGTACTGCATTATGTAGTTCTAATACAAAAGCTGCAAAGTATTTCTGACCCTATTTAAATACAGCTGTTTCAACTTTATCTGAACCTCGGAAAAACTGTTCTGGTGCAGAGGTCCTCACAAACGTAGTAACTTAGAAAAGGTTTGAAATCATTTATTTTGTAGGTATATTACATTTTTTAACCTACTACTACTTGCAAGTAAATTGCGTTTGAATTTCAGTTTTTCAGATTTCTTTTTATACACATGCTGTTGTGTGCAAAAAAAAATTCTTGAAAAAAGGTCGTAAACCGATCAAGTTAAATAAATGACAAATCAGTAAATAATAAATTATAGCTGCAACTAATGGCATTATTTTTTATTACAGAATAGGATGTTGAAAGGTATTCAGTTTAGAATGACATAAAACTGTCATCACATTTTTAAGATGGAAACAGCAAAGGTTGTTTTTACATAATATTTAAAAGTTATTTTATTATTATTATTATTATTATTATTATTATTATTATTATTATTATTATTATTATTATTATTATTATTATTATTATTATTAATTTATTAATTTATTTATTCATTTATTTATTTGATTAATTGGTTAGTCATTTTATTTTTAAAATAAATAACTACACAAACAGACCTGTGAGTACAGGAACAGTAACGTGTCAGAAGAGTGTTTGTGTGTGTGTGTGTGTGTGTGTGTGTGTGTGTGTGTGTGTGTGTGTGTGTGTGTGTGTGTGTGTAACTGCAGTGGCATATAGCAGTTTGCTGTGGTGGAGACTCACTCAGTGTCAAATTGTACCTTCACATCCCCACAAATTCATTTTAATTGATGTTTTAAGATCAATTTTAAATTTCCTCTAAATAATTTCTAACAGGGTCATCGCTGTAGAAGAACCTGATGTGTGCCCACTAACTGTGTGAACTAGCAGAAGAGCTTTTCTGCACAGAAGATGATGACAGCATGGGTGTGTTAGGATGTGATGTGAATTTGATGTGACGCAAAATATTTCCATATGATGTAACTTTGTGTAACATTTGCACAAGTATATGTGGCAATAATTCCAGTCAGTCAAAATACATCTTACAACACTGACCACAGTATACATCAAATTACATCTCATCCACCGAGCCGGCCTGCTATAATGTCTAAACCAATGACAAGGGAACACTGTCGGTTAAAATGACACAGAATGGAAAATTGTCTTCAGCGCTGTTTTGGATCAGAACCAGAAACGCATCAACTTTCTGCTTTTCATGAGCAATGAAGCAGCCCACATTTCACGTGGATATACCCAGACGTCTTTCTAACTTTCTTTTTGGCTTTTTTTTTTTTTGTCCTGCTTCTGCTGCCCTCATCAGGAGGCTCGTGGGGCCTCCGCTCTGCACGGTCCTCAGTTCTGGTGTTGAAAAGATTCCTGCCATAAGAATGAGTGAACATGTTCTCCAACACAGGGCTTGATGAGAAAAGCAGAGTCTTCACCATATGAAACCTACCTCTGCTTTTGGACAGCCATGGATGTGGTCCATTGGCTTCCCAAAATTCAATTTTTCACTCTGTTTTCAATTTTCACTCACTGCAGATTGCGGTGTGGCTGTTTGAGGGGGTTTCAGCTACCTTGCTGTGCAAATTTAACAGAGGAGGCAGATATAGAATAGATATTTATATACTTACCTGCTTTACATACATAGAGATAATTACCGATTCAGTCAGTTTAAAAAAAAAATAAAAATAAACTACTGTAATGTCAGATGGACTAGAGGCTGTTCAGGATCTGATGGTGTTTGAGGGTTGGATGTCTGTGGCTGCTGTCTGTATCCTGTCGTACAGGATTTCTGAGAATTTACACTGTGTGTAATAAGAAGTGTGTAATAGCGAAACCATATCGCACAGAACTGGATGACAAGTTTTTCAAGTAATCCGTGTGTTCATGGTGTGTTTTCACTTCCCTTTTCTGCTTAAATATACTTTACAAAATCTAAACATATCACAGGAGTTGCGTTCAAAGCTTAGACAGGATATCACTTCTGTGTTGTTTCACAGTAACAGTCCCCCTCCTTTCTGTCTTACAGTAGCTCCGTGCTGCAGCTGTCCACCATGCCTAACATTCTGCCTCGGCTGGCCAAACCCCATCGCACCACTGAAGTCCTTCCAGTTTCTGGCCAGGAATTCTCTCCCTGTCTGGGGGAAAAGTCCCCAATAATATGACCTATATAGGCAGCCCCCCAGCCGGGCTTTCTTTCCCCCCCTTTCCACACCTCGTACCCCCTCCGTCAAAGTGTGCCCGGACCTCTGCTCAAATCTGCAGCAGCCGTAACAACACATTAGCAGCAGTCACACTTACCATAGCCAGCCCTGGGTGGGGTTTCTATAGCTGGCTGGGCCCAGGATGTGAAACTGAGCAGCTCAGACGGATCTTTGGATCTGAACAGGGCCGGTTTGTGCTGTTGTTCTTGGCTGCGGAGCTTTCCTCTGGTCACGGCGAGGGGCGGGGCCTGGTCAGCCACAGACATATGGCTGAGGGAAATCTCATAAGGCCAGAGGTCACAGGGGGTCGATCTAACCTCTTGACCTTTGCTTGATTTATTATCCCATGGGGTGATGTTGCCCTGCTCGGACCAAACAGAGAAAAGGTCAAAGGGCGTACTGTATCTGTTGCTGTTGTGAAAGACTGCAATGGAAAGGCTTTCTGAGATGGGGATAAAGGGATGCAGAGGGGCCTGCGAACAGAGCTCGGTTTCTGTGGAACCATTTAAGACAAGGAGCTTTCCCACTTCTGTATTTCCCACAAGGAAACCATGGAAACCACGTCAATACTTAAGTAATAAGAGGGCTTAACAGCGATTTTGACATCAAAGATGTGCTGTTAGGTGCAACATGAAGCAGCGTCTCACCTTGGTAGACATGTGTTGAAACTACCTTCACACCATAATCATAAAAATGATGGGAATTCTTTTTTCGTTAGCCAAGAATAATTCTATAACATGAATTGAATGTTTTTCTTGCAAACGGCTCCTTTCAGTTCCTGTATGAGCTGGGACTTTTATTGGCAGCACATTAATACTTTACTCTGATGGGATCACAGGTGTGTGTGTGTGTGTGTGTGTGTGTGTGTGTGTGTGTGTGTGTGTGTGTGTGTGTGTGTGTGTGTGTGTGTGTACTGGGTGTTTTATGACAGTCTGACCCAACCAATCAGAATAAACTGCAGCAGTCTATTTCATACCCAAAGACCAAAAATGGGAATGCCAAATATTCTATGGTGAAGAGAGGTGGGGGGGGCAGGGAGCTCCAACAACTGTCCTCTAGGCAACTGCTGGCCTCAGTTATTTAGGGACAACTCCTGACAGAGTGGCTGGCATCAGCTGCTGCCGACATTGTTTTTTGTCACAATCCTGGAAGATACAGCACAAACACACATGCACATGCACATGCACACACACCTGTTGACACATATCTGCTTTCATATAGCAGTGCTGGGCCTCTACATGCCTGGGCCTCTCTAGACAGGTGGCCTCCAAGCACCCCCATGGTGGGCAGGCACAGCCGCACCGCCTGACGGCTACCACCCACTCACCAGCCGCTGCCTCTCAGCTGAGCTTGCTGGACTGTTTTTGTTGTTTTCTTGTCAACAGCAGTAAATATGGGGAAGGAGACACGTGACAAACACAGGTCATGAAAGGTGGATGCTTTGAGCTATAGGCTGCCTGGTTGAGAGGATAATTAACCCTAACAGTTCTCCAGTTTGTGAAGAATTGTTTTATTACTAGTACTTGCTATTTATTAAAACTACTATGCATTGATGTTTAAATATCCCAGACTTGAATCAGCTGTTATCATATGGGCTGTTTAAAGACTGAAATTCTCTACAGAGCTCAGGGGGACCCCAGAGTTCCATGATTTTTCTCTGTGGGTTCGTCACAACAAATGACTCAGATTACGCACAGACATTTGATCCAATATTATACCATCAAAACTTTGGATCACATTTAAAGGACCAGTGTGAAGGACTTTGGGGGCAACTAGCGATGATCCCTTATCTTTCCATTTTCAAGGCTGTAAGAGAACTTTAACCTTGCAAGTCAGCTGGATTCTTGAAATAGGCAAGATCACAAGGGAATCCATCTTTCCAGGCTTCAAGCTATGCACGTGCAGTGCATCCACAGTTGGTGGGACCAGTCGGGACCCTATGAGAGATTTCTGCCAGCTACAGGCGAGTTTTAAGTGAGTTAACCCACGATAGAAAATGATGGACAGATGGTTCATCCAATCACCAGGCAGGTATTTCTTTGGAAGTGGCCGCTCTTTTCCAGTTTCCAAGAATGACCTCTTACATGACTGGCTGTGTGTGAAAAAAAACACATCAGGCATGTCAGGGTAGGAGGACCTACAGTGGAGGTCAAAAGAGTGTTTGGTTTGTCCCTCCTGGCTTGCCATAGAAACATAGTGGTGCAACACAGTAGGCGCTTTAGAGGAGAACCTGCTTCTTACTGTATGCGGCTTAAAGGGCTCATTCTAAGCTATGAAAGCACAGAGATTTGCAGTTACAGGTGATTATACACTAAATTATGAACACTATCGTTAATTTACGCTAATAGATCTGACTCACCAGTTGAGGAAATCACACCCCAAAGCTTGAGTGAAGGCTGAGTGAGATGTCTTATTAATAAAAGATCATATTGCTCTTTATGCAAATTTAGCCTTTTGTCAGGTGATTATTTTCATAATTTTAGACGTAAGATGTCTAAGTACGACAACATAAGCCTGTTTTGTTTGATTTGTGATGTCAGGGTTGAACCAGCCTACTTTCAGCAGCCTGCTCTGCTCTGAGTGTGGCTAAGGTGGCAGGAACAAAGGGCATGGACGATCGATGAAGCTCAGAGAGTCGAGCGTTTCACAATCTTGCTCGACTTCTTCCTCCACACAGACGCGCCAGATTTTACTGTCCAGCATCTGTGACAGCGTGCCCCTTATATTCTCCTTTTAAATGCTTCCTCAGATCCTCTTTTAGGTTGTGCTCCTGTGTACTTCTGAGATCAAACTCTCTTTTGAAGTTGGAGTCTCTCTCTTCTCTCTGTCTAGTCTTGAGATGAAAGAGGAGCACGGGGCGACACAGAGCAGCCCCTGCAGATGGAGCTAGCCATGGGGTCTCGCTTTCTTTCTCTTCTTCCCCCTCTCTCTCTCTCACCCTGCCAAAATCCCCTAGCAGTGATAGAATCCAAAAGAAGACAAAAGGCAGCGGAGCACTACGGCCCACACTCCCTCTGGCTAATTGAAAATGGCTTTGCTCTCTTCTCCAGCTCACTTATGCTCCTGCTGTCCTCCTCCTGACTCTCCTCCTCGCCTCTTTTCCTCCCCTGCCTGTCCACCCTTCCCCCAGGACGACCCTCCCTCCCTCCTCCTCCCCCCCTCTCTTGCTCAGGACCGTGCTGATTTTGGGACATCCCCAGTATTTTTTGGCCTTTGAAGGCAAATATAATTGAGTGGTAATAGGAGATGTATTCTCTTTTCCTCCGCATGCCTCGCTCAATGGGTTATGGAATACTGAAGTTCAAAGTAGGCGCAGTGAACGTGTTATTTTTTCTTTCTCTTCCTCCTTTGTGGTGATTGCAGTGTGAAAGGAATTTAGAGGAATGAGGAGCTGAGGAGATTTGATTTGGATGGAAACTCCGGCCCTTGACATACAGTACCTTGACCCCGCTCAGCTCGAGATTTGAACAAATGGCTTCAAAAAACTATGAGACAGGTTTCACCCTCCAACGAAAGCAAATTATGGAATAGATGAGCTGGTAATCAGATTTCTCCCATGCCAGAGCGTAATGAAATGGAGTTTTATTATTTACAGCAGAGCTACAGTGCAGAGGGTGTGTGTGAATACCATTTACAATCGTTTCCATCCATTTGAACAACGGAAGCCTCACTGTGTTTCTCACCACCCCAACAAGCGTACATGTTCCAGGTTGATCTTTCCACATTATAATAAATACAGTAAGTACAATAAGGCAGTGATTCTATTTACAACTCTTATAAAACTGTACAGGAGAACAGACAGGCGGATATGTATCGAGGTCTGTCACAAAATTAGAGTGCTTTTAAAATACAACCACTTTATAGAAGATAAATAATAGCTAATTTTCAACCACTGCAAAAATATGAAAATATATGCAAGTGCAGAGAAAAAGCCTCTTCTCTTTCCGCTTCATCGCTCTTTTGTGTGTGCATCCTTCTTTTTAGGAATGTGCATGCTATAATTATGGGAGGCCTTTCATACAATAGCTACATAGTTGAGTTATTTCTTATTTCCTTCTTCTTACACGCCTCAGCGCCCTCTCAGATACATACTACGAGGGTGGAAACAAAGTGAAAAAGTCGCTCTCAGTGGTAGCCTGATATTTCCAAACCTTTCACACAGAATTAGAGTGCCTGCTCCTCAAAGCTCACTGTTTAAATTCTGCACATTTTCCAGTGTTTCTTTTCATTAGTCGCTCACAGTCGGTAATCTCCCCTTACCAGGAATTCAGCACTTAATTAGCTCAGGAGAGAAAAAATAATCAGAGCTTTAATGGGGCAAATTTATTTCAAATGGAACCCAGCGGTCTAAGTGCCCTGACGAGGGTATGAGGAGATATTAAGCAGAGCCCTGGTGGTGGTGTGATTAGTGGTCCTGCTAAAAGAGTTTGAGATTGATAATGATATGAAAACTCCCAGCAAAAACCTCAAGAAAACACAGGTCCTGTCACGGCAGTTTGGCTATTTTTATTAGCTCTAACCTCGCTGTAAATCAGCACCATCTTAGCCACCCAACCAAGGCCAGACACATTTCTTTAGTTCCATTTCTTTTACTCCAGCCTTCCGGTCGCTAATGCAGGGCAAAGTCAACAGATAATCTGCCCTTCCCTCCTCATGTTATTCGATCACTACTAACAAACACCCGCTGCAGCCTAAGTACAGTTAGGCTAGATGGATATGTGTCTATGGAAATAGCCCTGTTGTGTACTGGGTGGGTGGATGGTGCCAAGATAATCAGAAGGATTTGAGGAATGCCTCTGCCATGGCTGCACTTAGAGTTTTTTTTTTTCAACGTCTTTGGGGAACTTGAGTGCTTTGATTGCATTACGACTTCATTATGGGGTTAGTTAGCTTTGGAATAATATTTGGAGTGGAGGAATGCAGCTCAGTGACAGGCCACACATAAATTTACATCATAGAGAAGTGTGATTATGAGGCTAATATAGTGAAATAAATGACCGCAGGCACAGACTGAGGGCCCACAATACTAGCAGAAGAGTAAGCTACACTGAAGTAACGACAAAGGACCCATGCGGGGCCTACAATCATCCAGAGGAAGAGGTTGGTTAGCTTGTTTTCCACGCCCTGAATCCCACTCACAGTGGTTGTTTTGTCCTAATGTCTGAAATGAGAGTCAAGTGGACAATTAAAAGTTGTTCTCGTCTCAGGGGTCAAAGGTCAAAAAAGAAAATTTAGGATTGCAAAAGTAAGAGAAGGAGGGGTTTCGGAAGACTGAGTCCCCTTACTATTTGTAAACCGCCCCACACATAGGAGGCTGTTTATGTGAACTCCTGCTCCGTTAATTGTCCCAATGTGAAGGTCTCTGTGACATCAGGGCCCTTCGTCGATGCTGGCACCCATGCGTTTCTGGATGGTCACCCTACGGATGGAGGGTTTGGACTCTGGCTTGGGTGGGAACTGCTCCTTCAGGATCCGCAGGACTGAGTCCATTTTCTGGTCCATCTTATGGACCTGGAATTAACACAGTGACAAAAGACAAACAGGTTAGGTTAGCTGAATGCCTCTAGGATAAACACTTGTAACGTAAGTATAGTGTAGAGCTGCCTTATGTAACAAACAAAGAATGACTGTGAGTTTGTGCTTTTATTCTTATCCATCTGCCTCTTTAATACAGTTGCCATCCCAATGACAGAGTAGTGTGAGATATAATGACACGCTAGTCTGCCAGTCGCCGTCTACCTGCTAAAGCCACTCATTACAAAAGCTGTTGAGCTACATGATCCCTCAGTGGGCAGACAGACACACACACATACAGGCCACTGCTGTTTACATGCTTTCCCAACTGTAAACACAGGTGTGTCACCCAACACAGACATCTCTGACAGGGCGCAGCCGGTCTAACCATAGTGTGAATACAGATACAGAAGTAAACAGACCACAGACTGCCTGGTGACACGCAAATACAACAAGCATATGCATATGTACACACCCAGATGGAGTGATGTACAGTACACACTCGCAGCCACAAAAAAGAAGGTGCCACGCTCACTCCACAGAGCCTTGGAACTTCAAAGGGATTTTCTCTATCTTCACGGCCTTGGCCTTGTCTTTACCTCTGTGCTTATCTAACTATCTGTCCAGAAGACACACGTGCACAAGCTGACATCCTCCAATGGCTCCAATGGCTTTGAGTAACTGGGAAAAATGATAAAGATGGCGCTTCGTAAATCAAAGCCTAAACAGCAAAGCACATCAAAGAGCCATAACATCTCACGCACCAGGCAGAAGAGACAGATTCTGACTCCCGTCTCTACCACACACTGATAGCAAACAACTCTGGCCCAAGTATTTCCAGTATTTCTGGCAGAGCAAAGTTAGATAGTTAACATCAATGGCATTTTCATAGGCTTAAGGGTATGGCTCTTCTCTCTCTCCATCTTTTACTGCGTGAGCCTGATTCCCTGGACATTTTTATGGCAGAGCGGGACATTTAGCAGCTATTATTGTTGTTGAAATATGAGCCATAATAGGAAGCATAAATCTCAAAAATCAGAGTGGGTCACAGAAGAGAATGAAATCACAGCACGGCACGCCAGCAATCATAATTTATAGACAACTGTGCTTTGTCAGAACGTCTGATAAATATCAGAGTCCAGACAAATAAATTAGTTTAGCCTGTTTTTCCCATTAAATATTTATTTCAAGGGTTCAGATGAGTCTCTAAGTGTCTGTGTTTTAAAGTCGTGTACACTGCACAGATACTGAACCTCAGGTCATATGTAAAAGCGGTGGCTGATCTAAGACTTGACAATGACATCGTTTTTTTTCTTTAATTACTTTCAAATGTTGTTCTAAAACACGGTACGTTTCTTATTTGTTCAGTATAAATGGAGTAAAAACTATTTAATTTTGACCTTTTTCTGCAGAGGTTTGCTCATATTTTGCCATCCACAGTACTTTCCTCTAAGATCGTACCATGACCTAAATAGTTGCGCTAAGTAGACGAAGCACGCGCTGGTCCCAGATGAAGCTTAGAGAATAATAGGGTATCATAAACATGTTGGGTAGTAATCTACGGACTTATCAACATTCTCGTTGGGGCTTAAAATGGATCAGGAATTCCTCCTGCCGTGTGTCTGAAGGGAGCGGCCCAGGAGACCCACAGAGGAACAAGAAAAACATGAGTCAGGCGTGTTGCAAACACATGAGACTTATTTATCGCCACTGACTGTGTACTTATGCTTTCTGGGGATAGATGTGGGTGAAAGATGCACCAGTGAGAGGGGGGAGATTGCGAAAGTGCATGTGTGTGAAAGCGTCGCTGGTTAGGGTTTGTGTTTCCAAGTGTAGATGAGGGTGAAAGAGATGGTATGATAACAAATGAGGCATATTTAATATTTACTTTTGTGTGTGAAATAGGGGAGTATAAATATGACAAGTAGGTGAGCAAAGCAGAAACACATTAGTTATTACCATTCTGAGGCGATGACTTAACTCACAGGTCATTTCTGAGGCTCCAGTTTCTACTGTCTGTTATGCAAATTTCCTGTTATATGAGCCCTGCAGTCGGTGTTATTACAGTGTTAGAGTACGTGTGACCACTGTTCCTCTTTGCTCACACACTTTCTTCCTGTGTTTGACATGCAGCACTGTATGTTGTTATGATATGTGAGACTTTTCTTTTTGCTGTGCTACATAAGCTTTCAGGACTTACAACTGATCCTGAGGCAATACTTGCAGTCCTGGTCTTTGATAAGCTGACACATTGCAAATAAAAAGGTCATTTTAGTTAAATATGGTTTACTTATTAGGTTGCCTTTGGAGATTGCTGTAATTCACTTGAAGTTCTACACGCTGACATTTACTAGGGCTGTGATCACCACTGCTGTGTCATAAAAACATGTGATCCAGTGACAGGTGATGCTCCAGCTGTCCCTGACCCTCCCTCTGACCGCAGACAACACATGGGACAGTCACAAACCTGACATGTTAGCAGCAGGGGTTTCCCTGAGCTCTGACAAGGTTCTCCTGACTGTGGCTGAGTCAGCCAAGATGTTTTAAATGTAAAATTGTCATTTTATCAGTGTTCAGTTTTTCACTTCAATCCTGGAAGTTAGTCAAGATAGACTCAGTGTTTTATAAATGAAAAGCCAGGTTGTGTGAAGCATCCTGCTATTCTTGTCCACTTTGTCAAAGTTTAAAGTAAATAAAATGTGCAATTAATCTAACCCATGTAAAATTTTTGTGTCTGTGTATTTCCGTAAACCCAGCCAGGACGCTGTGTTACTCAAAACATAAATAAAGAATTACATTTGGGTCTACAATGGATTTATTTTTTATTTATCACTCCAGTGTTTGATCTATAAATATCTCTCAGAAATTTGCCGTCACAGTTACTCCCAGAACTGTCTTTAAATAGCTTTTTTTTGTTCAGCCAACATTCCAAAACCTATGTTTTATGTTATAAAACAGAGAAAAGCAAAAAATCCATAGATTTAAGAAGCTGAAATTAATTAATGTTCCATTTCATTATCTACAAATGATAAAATATCAAATAGGTGCAGTTGGCTGGGGGAACAGAAAGGGATGTTAAATAAAAATTTGCCTCCTCAAGAATGCATTAAAACAACAACACCATTATCATATGAAAGATCTTTGACCGGCACTTCATGTGCTTCCAGTCCTTGGAGCAACTCGTGGAGACATGAAGTATGAGGACATCGGTGGGGAGGACATGGAGCTCCTGTTCACACAGGAACACCCTTCCTGAGCCACCTTCCTGCCCTCCCTTGGGACTGTCTGTCTGGCTGTTATCTGGTACAGTACAACAAACACACAAGCAGACAAACAAACGTGCGTGTGGAGCTTGCATTTACGCATGCACACTCACGCTCACCTGCTTGTTACCTAGCAAACAAACAAACAAACAAACAAGGAGCAACATCCTTTTTCCAACATTAACTGGGGCCAAAGTCATCATGTCAGCAGTCCGTCCGCCAAAATAAATTAAATGAATCATGTATGTCATGTATTTAAATCCTGTTGCTCAGATTAGAACATGGCTTGTCCAGTGTGATTACATTAAGTATGTAGACACAAACCAAGTTCACGGTTAAGATTAAACAAACACAGGGACAATCACTTTTATTATTGCTGCAGGACACTGAAGCTGCAGCACAAAAGGTAAAAAAAAAAAAAAAAAAAAAGGGGAAACAGGTAGTATGAATACAAGAACAGACTTCAGCACATGTCAGACATAGATGATATCATATATCCAGATTTAACATTTGTGTGCTTTAAAAAGCCCACTGGAGATTCTCACGACAAATGCTGAGGCCAGGAATTGTTTGAAAGCATATAAGGTTATTTTTTTATTTGTTTCCAGAGATGTTCCTCATGTCAGGCTGACTATTGTGAGATTTATATAAAATGATACACATGATATAGCTAGAATGACGTGCCTTGAACTTGAATTTCACATAGTGTAGGCAACATATTCCAAAGCTGTAATACTGTAAGGTGTCAGGGAGTGAATACTGAACATGCACGGCCATACATCAAAATGTACTTTATATGCTTTTTTTATGTCTTGAGACTACTTGAGTTGAAATTTAAGAAGAGAAGAGAAGAGAAGAGAAGAGAAGAGAAGAGAAGAGAAGAGAAGAGAAGAGAAGAGAAGAGAAGAGAAGAGAAGAGAAGAGAAGAGAAGAGAAGAGAAGAGAAGAGAAGAGAAGAGAAGAGAAGAGAAGAGAAGGTGTTTTACTGTTTCTCTGTCATGCAGAATAGTTCACACTGCCATCTGTTGGGGAGTTACAAAGCCGGGAGAAAAGCTTCGAGCTGCTATCGCGGCATTCTTTGAGCCGTGCCAAATTCTACCATCGCATGGTTACTGACGAATGGAGACGTGACATGCAAGAGGAATATGAGATAGTGGCAGAAACAGAATGTAGGAGTGCACGGTAGCCTTGAATGACAATTAGGTGTTTTGAAATGGTCTGGCTCATGCAGCAGAGAAAACAATGAGGATTTATAGATCGTACAGTCTGACTGGATTACAGAGTAGACAGTCTGTCTTTGAATGTTTAACACAATGACACTGAATAAACGGGAGAACAAAAACACAGGAACTCATAAATAGAGACTCATCTTCCTCCCCCTCTTGTTCTCTCCCTCTCTCTCCCTTTGACAGTCACCTTGAGGATTATGGGGGATGATAAGGAGGGAACAGGAGTGAAAATAGAGAAATCACAAGGGGAGCAGAGGAGCCAAGAAGGAAAGACTACCAGCTCCAGGAATGTCTTGGCATCTGTGTTTGTCCAAGCTGCGCTATTCAACAAAACAAGAATCCTGTCACTGAAATGCTCTCAGTAGCACGAGACAATAGATACGAGAGCTGGGATACAGAGACAGATAAGAGGGAAACAATTGCACAGGTCACCATCCTTGCATGCCGTAATGAATACGTAACGTGTTTTTCCCACCGCTGTGACCTCAAAAGGCCTGGCGGTTTAACCTGTGCAACACCAGTTTTGCAGCGTTGTTGTTCTTACCTTTGTTGTCACTGAGTCTACTCATATGGCAATAGCATGACTCATGTAATGTTCATTCCAGTCGCAAAGGAAGTCGTTAATATCACCATTGAGGCCTTTTGGACTACAATGCAAGGATTTAAAAGCTGTAGTGAAATGTCATATCATTGTCTAGTATTATTGTAAGTCATTAGAATATAGCAATCATTTGTATGTGTAATATGTAGCCATTTAAAGTCACACTGCTGCAGCTCACAGATGAAAAAGCTTTCCAAGTGTTCGAGCAACACTGATATAAGGAGCTAAACACTCAATATTATTCTAAAGATGGCCTGCAGAGTTGTTCTGTGAACAAATAAAATGTTTTCACTTGTTTTTGCTCCCCAGAATAAATAGTCTTTATCTCAGAGGCCTAACAAACCTTTAAAATTTATTTTCACCCTAAAAAATAAGTCAGTGTGTTTAAGATTTTGGAACATGCATTGTTTACATCGGTGTTTGCAGGCCTGCAGTCTTCTTCATCCATGCTTTTGTTGGCACATTGCTGACCCTAATAAATTCAAGGAGTAGCACAAAGCTGTCAGCAGTAATGTGTCACAGAATAAATGTGAATTCTTGGGAACGAAACACAAAAAACAGCGACCTGCTGTTAATATTGCTTCACGGCACCATTAGTGATTCAAAAACTCAAGCGTGGAGAAAGACATAGAGCTAAAATAATGTCTTTAAATTAATATTTTTTTAAATTATGTCATAATTTAAAGTTATAATCAAATTTAAAAAGAAAAACAATTTGAACTGTTGGATGAAAATCACAGCAAATGTGATACAAAAGTGTAGAAAAGTCATAATCCAATTGCTTTTAGTGATAGTAGATCATTAAAGGCTAATACAAAGTTGATTGCTTGATACAACTCTGTTGCAAACTGATATCCAACTGTGTTTTATCTTCAAACTGTCCTTCCCTGCATTGTGCCTGAGGCCTATTTTTGAAGAACATTTAATCAATATTCAGTCTAGTTATTCAGTCAAATAGGAAATGTGGGTGAGCCATCTCATAGATAGGAACCACTCAGTCCTCCTCAGCTTGACGATGGTTTTAGCATCTTTCAACTAATTGATGTTGTTTTAATACACTCTCACCACTTTAATCAACCCTGTTCCAGCAAAGCAGGCAGCTGTTTTCAGCAAAAAAAACAAAACAAAAAACCTCTGCTGCAAGAAGCTCAGTGTACACTTCCAGCTGACTCACAAATGGGAGCCGGGCAGGAGCAAAAAGGAGAGTGAAAATCAGACTTACATTCTTCTTTTTAAACTTTTTAAGGCTATCTGTCAGTGCTGTGTTTACAGGGACCAAAAAGCATTAACTCAGACGGATGACATTTTCTTTTGTCAGCTGCTGTCTTGAACAGCCCACAGCTTAATGTTTTGTTAAATGAAACGCCAGCAGCAAGCAGCAAAATGAAAGTTAATCTAAATCAAATTGATTCTCACACATATTAAACATGGAGCAGAGTGGTTGTTCTCAGTTTTTGTCCAGCCCTGTTCCCATAAAACCTATGGTATAATAGCGAGCCACAGCATAGGGTCAGTTCAGGTGAATTTCTCAGCCTCTCCATAGATACCCTGCACAGCTCACCCAGACAGCCTGCCTGCTCTTTCTGTTTCACCTACACGCACACACACACACATGCGAACACACACACAAGATCCAGCGCAACACAATGGACAATGCAGAAAAAGCAACAGAGGGTGTATACACTGGCCTTTCTGGTGGGCCAATAACAAGCTAGCATTACACAGAGGTCATCATTATCATCACTGTGACAGGGCCGCATGAATGGAGAATGGAAAATGGGGGGTGGGCAGGGCAGAAAGAGAAAGTAAAGGAAGGCAGGGAAATTAAAAAGGAGAGAAGAAGGGAACATAAATTTGAATGGAGGAAAGAAAATGGACTCTAGTGGCATTAGTCATTAGGAATGGGTTTGCTGCACACACAAATACACACAATGGGTGCATATTTAAAAAAAAAAAAAAAGAGCAGCACACTCGGCGAAAGTGACATTCAATTGTATGCCACAGCACACCACCTTCACTTTGTAAAGAAAATTAATCATAGAAGTTTGAA
Source organism: Amphiprion ocellaris (assembly GCF_022539595.1). Classification (NCBI taxonomy): domain Eukaryota; kingdom Metazoa; phylum Chordata; class Actinopteri; family Pomacentridae; genus Amphiprion; species Amphiprion ocellaris. The sequence continues at coordinate 17,765,402 of NC_072768.1, forward strand.
ATATTTGGGTTTAATTCTTTTAAAATTTGTGTACACTTTATCTCACGCTATGAAAGCCACGTGGACAGAGGCCTCATTTGAAGTGAACCTTACATTAGCTGTGTTGGTCTCCTTCACTGACACATAGATCATTCCTACAACTAACTGCATGAATCCTGCTGGTCTTTGTTTCAGACTTTCAAATTCAGTGACTCTCCTGGAAACATACATACTATGCAACTACACAATCATGCATCTCTAATAAAGCACTATTTAGTTCAGTGTAACTTATCTTGGATGTTTGATGTATTTTAGGCTCACATCTGCAATAAGTTTTCTCTTAGCTCACCAAAATTTGAATTTAAAATGAACACCTGTAAGTAGGATTAGTGAGATGTGGAGATTTGGTCAGGGATGGCACCTTATATTTAGCAGTTAAACTTCTGAAATGAAAAAATATTTGTAAATTGATACAATCTGGATTTTTTTAGTGAGGGGGCAGGACTAAAAGTCATTTTAAGAAAGTTTTGTCCTGGTAAATAATAATAACAATCAAATTTTTAAAAAAGTCAAGTACAAATTAACATTCAAAGTAGTAATTGTGTATAACTTCAAAAAAGTCTGAACTGATCATTAAAGGTGAGTAATTACATAGCTGGTGGTGTGAGTTATTAGTTTACAAATTAAAGTCTTACTGCTTACAGTGGCTTTAATACACTTTCCTGTTCTCCTACAAACATTTGCCAGACTTCACTACACAATTATTCACAATTTAGCTGCTACAGGATTTCACTCTGTAATTTATATGATTGAAGTTTCTGAACAATACATCTTTGAAATGGCCAACATATGATTCTGCTGCCTGTGCTCTTATCACTCCACAGTAAGTATTAGCCAGCAGACCACCTAAAAGAATTCAAAGTAAATGTAATCATCATTATGCTCGATTCAGGAGCTGTAAAACACAAACTGTTATCATCTTAAGAAGAGGTGGTGCCTTATAGACTTCTAACTGGGAATGTGCAAAGGCTCTATAGTTCTTTTCACATCCTTGTCCTGGAAAGTGAATTCACTGAATTTATAAAGCACATTTAAAATGAGCTGAATGGACTGAGCAGAGAAAGGAGAGAAGAACAGGCTGACAAACTTCAAATACTCAGCAGTTTGTTTTTGCTGCCTTGACTCATCTTCTGGTCTCTTTCATTTTTAACGAGAGGGTCAGTGGGTTGTGTTCAGTTCTGGGCCTGAGCTATGATTATGAAATGTGATAGCATCTCATTATTGGTGCGTTTGTGTCAGTGTGTGTTTATAACAACTTTCACGCAAAACTGGGCAATTTTGGGTGTGTGTTTTGGTCTTCACATGTGGAACTGCAACAAAAGATACAGAGTCCTATTGATATTAGAAATTCTGAGACTCGTGATGCCGTTTTTTCTTGTTTTAAGCTTATATAGTACACTACAAAATTTGTTTGTGTGTGTGCAGCTTCTTGCTGTGTCTCTTGTAAAATTCAATGACTTTTCCAACCAACTAAATCTGAGCACTGCCCCGACCCTACAATGTTCTTCTTATCTGGTTTCTAAAAGGCTCCACAGTCTGGTTTCTAGTCAGAAGCAGTTGAAAACCACCAGCTAATACAATAAATGTGTGAAAATGTCTGTCTGTTTCATTCATGTGACCCTTTTGTAAAGCTTCCCCAGAGAATTTGTTCATATCCTCAAATTTTCATTTCTTGATTACACCTCTCAGAAGCTGGTGATCCTTCAGAAATCCCTGCATGTTGTAATACATTGTGTGAATCAAGCCCGGAAAGTGTACATTCAAAAATCCTTCACAGGAGGTGAACTGGGGTCACCCCTTGCAAAATGAGTGAAAAGAGAGAAGGATGGAGAGCAAGAGTGACAGACTGCATGAATGAATCCTAAACCAACGTGTCAGCTGGATTCAAATTCACGAACCCAATGAGCGACCAAACTGCTCCGCCAGCGGCCTCGGTGCCAACTGGAAAACGGAGCTAGCACGGCTCAGATTCACCACGGGCCGGGCCGCTGCCAAAGAGAATGGATTCACTTTAACGCTGGCAAATACAATATGTTCTTTGTATCTGTAAAAAGCAGGAGAAAGAGATGGACAGAGAGAGGGAGAAACGGAGTGAGAAGAAATGCAGGGTAAGGCTGGACGGCCGTGAAGGAGCGATGTGAACGGACTGCTTCTGGGCTCAGAGAGGGAGGGAGCGAAAGAGGGAAATGGTGGTTATGTTTTAAAGAACAGGAAACCGAGCGAGAGCACCTGACGCACATGGTAAGTATCAAGGGCTGCGCCACGTGCCACTAAACTGCAGCCAAAGCTCTTTTCTGCAGGGGTGGTGCTGGTGGTGATGGTGGTGGTGTGCTGAGGGGGGCTTGTACCGGCTAATCTCTCTTCTGAGTGGGCGCGCACTCAAAGCTGCTTTTGTTTCTGAGGGCTACTTTCACGAGGACGTACAATCCCCCGTGTCCACTCCTCCCCTCCTTCTCTTTCTTCCCATTTTTTTTTAAATCTCTCCCTTGTTCAGAGCACACGCCTTCTCCATGAAACACTGGGGGTGTTTTATTTGATTTACTGGTGATTCTGTTTGGACGTGACTGCGAGAGAGGGAAAGTGTGTGCGCATATGCCGGTGCGTGCATCCCAGTGTGGTAATGTATGTCCGTGGGCATCCATGCAAGAGCCTAAATCTGGGAAACACTGATGGTCTTTCATGTTGTAAGAAGGTTAAAGAAAGCCATAAATCGAATCAGCCGGAGAGCGTTGGAGCGAAGGAGAGGCTTTGATGTCGTGTTGGAAGCACATTAGAGTTTTCACATTGAAAGATGTGAGGGTTTGGGGAAATTTTACCGCAAACAAAATAAATGTGCAGCATAAACAAAACCAGAGAGATGAATTATGAGGGGGCTCCTGGTGAGATGAAACTGCTGTCAGCTCGGAGGCATACAGGTGTGGCTTTCATTCCCCTGTCTATTAAAGAAACTAACTTCTAAGTTCCATAACATGTTCATGAGAATATGTAGACATTAACCTTGGAAACTTGGTGAAAATAAGCCTTATTATTTGAGAAATTCTATATTATATATTGGGAAAAAAAGTATTGCATGTGACAATAACGGGGATGATGGTGTCCTCAGAATTAGTCAAACACTGCACCCTCCTCCAACCTATTTCCAGGAAGCTGACACCACACACAGCTAATTCTAGTTCTGATAAAAAGCACTCAGAATGGTTTTAAGCATGTAAAGTCGAGTAAACAAACACTGGGGGGAGGCAGGCAGGGTGGAGGAGTGAGAAGAGAGGGTGGGCGAGGCAAGGGGGAGCAAGCAGTTGCCTGATGGACCATTTGTCCTCAGAGACAGCTGGACAAGATCTGCTCCTAACTGGTCCACAGTGCGGTGGCCCTGACCGAGACAGAACACGACTGCAAACACGATTTAACACTTTAATTTATGTTCGCATGAGAGAAAAAAGTGTAACATAAACAGTCCGCTACTATGTGGCACTTGACAATTTGGTCATGTTTCAACACACACAAACACATAAACAAAATATGCACACAAACACCCAAACAAGAAACCAAGTGCTTGTATACAAACAAAGTCCTTCCTTCTTCTCCTCATGGAAGCATTTCAACACTTCCAATAAAGCAAACACTAATATTTCTTCATTGTGGGCTCTAATGTGGGAAGACGAATCGCCATCACATGACTCAATTAGGACAGTCTGATTACATTCCCCTGTCTCCTTAGAGCTAATAAACAGCACAGCAACGTGACACCGCTCTACATTTCATCAGTGGAACAGCGATGACTCAACATGACAACGCTGTAAACGTCTGTGTTTTTGACTCCCTCATCCATTGAAATGAAAGAACACACACACACAAATGCGCATATGAGCAGCAAGTTTGTGTTTGTGCGAGCAGACTACTGCACATTTGCGTATGAATCGTTGCGCTACAGCACGTGTGTGTTTATGGGCGTGTATAGATGCACCTCGGCAAGCAATTTGGAGTTTACATCCAGGGTGTGGCCTCACAAGGGGTTCACACAGGGGAGTCTTTATAGATGAGGAACCCCCTGCCCCCCCTCTGCTCCTTCGCTTTCTCACTGCCAGCTGCCACAACCACCAAATGCCCCCTAAACCCTCGCACACACACTCCACACACACCCTCCCCTGCCTCCCCCCCCCACCGTGCCAGGCTGTGGTGGCAGCCAGCGTGGCATCGTCAGTCACCGGGGAGGTGCCATGTTACTACGGCCACTGCTGTAGGTCGGCCACACTGTGGCTTTGTTCTCATCATCAATAGGCCAGTCAGCCTGATATTATAAATGACAAGGGGCGTGCCAGCACTTTGGTCTAGGTTGAGGGCGACTATTGAAACGGATACTAATGGCATTGTGGCTTATACGCACAGAGAAGAATTTCCCTCGACAACACAGATGCTGCTGTTTTCTGAGCAGCTACATTACTCACATACAGTGTATATACACCAAGTAGATTTGCAACCTTTAATAATCTTTATGATGGATCACTCTCATGTTTTTGTTCTATTGACATATAGTTTGTAGTAAAAAAAAAAAAAAAAAGCTGAATCCAGGCCTGAAGTCTTCAAAAACCTGTTGATTTTCAGTTCTGAATTTCTCATTGCATAGAGAGATGAAGTCATTATTAATGGATGCTGATGATCAAGCTCATTATTCATATAATACGTGTTCAAAGTGTTTACAGTAACAAGCGATGATGTCTCTGAGCTCCCAGTGTTTATGGATAAAACATGCCGTGTCCATAGTATCTCCAGCAAGCATTACTGCTATTTCACTTTCCGAAAAATGATCCAACCTGTAAACCACAAAGCTACTTAGACATGAGAGCAAAACAATATGATGAATAATACACATTTGAAGCAACACAGACTCATTAATAAGGATACCATGTTTTGTTATATATCCCGTTGATACTAACTAACAGTCTAACTATTTTCTTCCTGGTGGTCTTGTCTGGGAACTGCTTCCTACCGCCTCCATTACCAACCCCCTCGGACTTCTCTTTGTCCTTGTAAACTGCACGCCACACCCTGGCATCTGAATTACCTACAAAGCTGCCATTCCCATTATTCCCAACTATATTTGCATACTGTCTGACTACCTTTTGATCCATTGTGTAAATACATAGTACATCCTGCCATCGCTCTTTTCTCTACAGCACCACTAAACACTGCAGCAAACTGCTGAGCAGGACCTTGAATGATTTCTTCAACAGCTACGCATGCAATGTAAACAGGAGCTGTCTGGGTACAGTGGAGGGCATTAAAGATGATGTGTGTGTGCGTCTGTGTGCATCCCAGACAGAGAATCCCCCCCGCCCCGCCTCCCGCCAGCTGTCTGTCCTGCCCAGACAGTGGCCCAGTGCCTGGTGCCACGGCCCCAACAGTGTGCCAGCTGATCTTTGGGGGTGGGAGCCAGCCTGACCTCGACCAAACCCCTTTCCCCCTTTTAACCAGCTCTAAAGCCATTATTTCGGATTGAAAGCCTTATTATACTATATCACAACAGCTGGGCTCGCACACACGCACAGACAGAGAGAGAAAAAGACGGCACAGTGAGGCAGCGAGAGACAGAACGAGAAAAGAGAAGAGACATCTTGTCGCCTGCTCATCTGTTTCCAAATATAGCATCTTTCCCCGTTGCACTCGGCCTGTTGTTTTTGTTACCGTGGCATTTTTGTCCTCAAAGATGCAGACACGAGAAGCATCGTCGGGTTGGGAGGCTTGCTCTGTGGAGACATTTGTTTGGCTTTTTAAGGAGTGATGTTTTGATGGTGTCTGCAAGTGTCTGGGGAAGTTGAGGCGAATGATTACGCAGAAGGGGAGACGCATGGTTGGACAGTGACAGTGTTTAGAGGCATGCAATGGGTGAGAGCGTGCGGGGAAACTGCAGAGAGGTCGCCGGGTCTACAGAGCTCCCATGACTGTGGTCATTTAACCGTAAATTACAAAGAGCAAAATGCTCAAAAATCTGAATGAAACTCCCTGTGGCATTACCAAATGCTGCTGGAATGAGAGGCCGACTGACTACTTCCCATTTACAGTGAACGGGAATGTCTGGTGTTATTTCAGAGCCAAATTTCATAATAACTCCATCAGGTCTGCTCGATGACCCTACATTCTTTCCTGAAGACCAACATCGGGCCTGCCAGGCTCAGCAGACAAAACAAAACATGAAACTGATAAGGCCAGATGAAACTATTTCACTCATCTGGCGAGTCACTGTGGCTTTCCTAATATCCTCTGCTCACTAGCTCTACCCTAAAGCTGCTACTGTATTTAATGGAGTAAAACTGAACATACTAGGGATTCAATTAAGAGAATACAGTAAAACTCAAACAATTAAAAACTCAGACTTGACTGACTTTAATTAGGCCAATGGAGAAAGTAAGCACAGTTCATTTAGCAAACAAGTGGTTAAGTGGTTTGTCATCCAAATGCACTTTCCTGCTTCAGCGCAGCCATCCGGCACATTTTCAGCATCTCAGGTATGCCAGTAATGATCCAGGACAGTGTGCTGGCTGATGACTTTACCTTGTTTTCACCCTCTGCATTCTCTACGTGGTTAAACCTTATCTGATTGCCCCTGCACAAACAGGAAGGTATTTAATCGCAGAATCAGTAACTATTTTCATTTTAGATTTACGGAGGGGGACTGAGGGAGGGGGGAGAGACAGAGAGAGAAAGGGAGAGAGATGCACAGCTGCCTGGATACAATCACCCTCACAGTACCTAGTCACTGTCATTTGAGAAGGCCAATTGCCTCTTGTCATCGGGGTAAAAACAAGTCGTGGGGAGAGACACACGTGCTAACTGCACAACGCACGCATGCATAAAAATAGAGGCCTATTAAGCGGGCTGCTGCTGCTGTCTAATGCCAGTACAGTGCTCATACCAGAGCTTTAACATCAGCATCAACAACACAGTCATTAATTTTGATTCATAGCCCTGCTGCAGTTGGGATTTAAATAGATTAGAGAGCATGAATAAGACAATTCAGGCTCGGGTTTAGCCATAGACACAGGCCCTGTGTGACACCGGGGTTTTTACAAGGGCACTGGTGTGTAAAAGCCATGTTTTCACATGCAAGCACAGATTTCTGCACACGCTTGCACATAAACCCCCATCACACACACATACTCACGCACACATCCTTAAGCCACTGCACACACTCAGACATATGTACAGTAAAAACACAGAACCGCACACCTACTTTCCCACATGTTGCTCCCCCTGCAGCGATGCAGGACCCTCTCTCGACCCTGTAGCCTCCAGCTGTTGGGTTTGGGGGTGACAGACACACACATGTAACCCCCTCCTCCTCCTCACGCCTGCTGCAAACCGGGCTGGGTAGTATTTTTAGCTTGTAGTAAACAGAGAGCCATGTTTTCATCAAACAGAACCCCCTGCCCCTCTGTCTCTCTGTTTTTCCCTGCTTCTCAATCTCCTCTGTCAGTGGCCATCCCCTTCAGAGGAAGAAGCCAGGACACATCACGGTCTGAATTTAGAAGACCGTTGATCTAGCGGATGGTAGGAAATGCGGCCCGAGTCAGGAAATGTCTGTAGGTAGCTAAATCTTTTCAAGTGCCCTGCTGAATTAGCTCTTTCTATTTTTAACAGCCACACCACCTTAACACACTGCGTCCACTGTCAGGGGGAGTGAAAGACGTATTCTGCTGCTGCCACACTTACTACAGGGCACGCTGGAAATATTCAGTGCGTACCATGAGTTATACCTCTTTCCCCCCAACTGAGTCTATTTTGGGTCCAGTAAATAAAGGAAAAAAGCAGTTTGTGGTGAAATGAGAGGAGAATCAAACTTCCACATGTAGGGCTGAGTGTTCATCACTTAGTGTGGAAAAAAAAAAAAAAGAACACTTGGCTAATTTGATGTTGTGCAATTTTCTCCCGGGTATGCACGTGCGACGAGAGAGGAGAAGCCACCCAAGTTGGGCAACGGTGGCTGAATGCCACTCCTCTTCACAGATTGTGGTTTATAATAGAGGGAACAGCTCAGGTCACACATCACGCCACTTGAGGTCACATTATCATGCCGCCCAGGAAAGACGACTCCGACAGAACCAGCAGTGCGAGGCTGACGTATTCTACTGTGATCTTCGCTAGATCAGGCTTTTCTCCACATCCTTTATTGAGTTTAGGAAATTCAAATGCACAGTTTGAAAAAAGCACATATCCCAAAACCAGACTATAGGATGCAACTTCAAATGAGAATGATTGCAGCAGGCCAATAAAAACCCTTTTGGGCTGAGCCACCCACACTGTGCTATACCTTCATAAACTGCCATCAGATGTTGTGATGCACACACAGTATGAGGGACTTTCCAGAACAGAATGAGACGATAAAAAGAGCTTTTTAATTGTATGGCATGTTGGAGGTGTACTGGTTTATACTGGCTGCAATGAGGCAGTAACTTCACATCCAGGGTGCCATGTGTGGCCGATTCCTCCCTGCAATATAGAAATTTGACAGGCTGCCATTGCCGAAGCTTTCATATATCAGGGCAGCGTTTCCAACTCTAAATAAAGTTTTGTTTTTTATTTTTTAATCTTATCTTGAACTAAAAGTAACTTGGAGCCCCACAACAATGAGCAATCCCAATCAATGTGTTGGTGACCCCAGTGTTATTGTTAAAACCAACAAGTGGATGTTAAATCTTCATGTCTAAAAAAGCACAATATAAAAAAAACATTAATCTGGAAATTCAATTCCAAAAATGTTCTATAATTACACAACTGTAAACATAATCATATTATGATGAAATATCCTCATGATGATGATGTGTGTTTTCCAATATAATGAACCCTCCTCATTATTTTCAACACTGCTATCAAACTTTGGATCAAACTGAACAGCATAATATCTGATGGGTGTCTGGTATATATAATAATGCAACCCATTCCCTGATCCCTCTTTACATGTCTGTTGACTATTTCCTAAAGGAAACCAAAGGGCTAAAAGCCACAAGAGGGGAAGCAAGTGAACACAGCCTTATTTGGAGGACAATACTAGCTGCATAATGATCTTTTGGTGTAAGTAGGCCAGTTACGTTTTGTCACTACCAGGCATGAGTAAGCAAGGGTTCACTGCCCCGTACTTCCTCAAAATACTCCCTGAGTCAGGAGGGTCCCAAAACCAGACTAGAGGACACAGTTCTAAATGAGAATTATTGTAGCCAGAACAGAAAAGCCTTTATCCATAGTATTGAGGCACCCAGCCTCAATCCAACAGAATGGGAAGGCAAAAGTATTGTTTAGTTGTATGGCATTTTAGGTATACTGGTTTATACTGGTTCATCCAAACTTATCAGTGCAGCCACAATGTCTTTTACCATTCGTCCCTGCAATATGTAATCTGATTGGCTGAAAAAAACATGCTGGTATCGGTCATATTTTGGACCAAAATCAACTTGGAGCCACACAACAATGCGTGGTGCCCATCCATAGGTTGGTGAAGCCAGTTTCATGGATTAAATCTTCATTGTGCTACAAGTGAATGTTTATTCTTCATGTCAAGACAACAACATAAAAAATGTTCTATAGTTAATCTGGACTTTCAGTTGAGAAATTGTCATGTAACTACACAACTGTTAGATATAATTATATGTACTGTATACACGTCTTTGCTGAATATTTACAAAAGGAGACCAGGGGGACAAAAGTCACAAGAGGGGAAGCAAATGAACACGGCCTTATATGGAGGACAATACTAGCCGCATAATGGCCTTTTAGTGTAAGTCTGAGTAGGCCAGTTACGTTTTGTCACTTCCAGGCATGAGTAAGCAGGGGTCCACTGGCCCTGACTTCCTCAAAATACTCCCTGAGTCAGGAGGTGGCTAATGAGACTCACCACCACCCCCCCAAAAAACATGCATGCTGGTAAATTCATGTGACTTCATACGTAAGTGTGTAGGTGTGTGTTCCTGATTCCTGAAACTTGTAACTCTTTCACTCACACACACGTATAGGAGGCCTTGTGTGGTGACACAGCACTAATGGCGGTGAGGGTGTATTGTGAAAACACGGAGCAGTATGCTTTGCTGGTTCTGAACAAGGCCGGAGGGTCTGAGGTCTGATCCTGATTAACCTCTCTGTAGCCAACCCCTAACATCCGGACCACTCCTGCCAGCACACTACTGAACCATCAACTACATACCTGGGAGGATGCTACGAAGCTGGCGGTGGTCTTGGATGTGTACACACAAGACAATGGTGCTTCCAGACACTCTCTGAGTCAATGAAAGCATGAATTAGAAGTTTAAAAAATGCTGACAACGAACTACTGGAAACTTTCTGCATGAAGATTTGGGGGTTTTAGCAAACATGTTAGTGCAAGACACATGCAATGATGCAGCGCTTTAGTGCAGGTAAAGTGAAGCACATTGATCATTTCACTACAGTGTAGTGTTCTGCTGGGAATCTTTGGGTCCTGGCATGGATGTTACTTTGATACACACTATCCACCTAAAGACTGTTAGAGACATTGAAAGACCTGGTACTTCTAAGTGACCTTTGCAACCTCCCCAACAGGACAATGCAACCTACCAAACTGTTTAGGATGGTTCAAAAATACAACCAAGAGCCCGACGCATTGATCTGGCCACCAGACTTCCCACAATTTAGTCTGACAGAGCATCTGTGAGAGGGAACAGAGGCCCCACCACACAACCCACTTCCAGTGGCCCTATGCCTGTGCCCTGAGAAGTCAGAGCCATTTTGGCATCACAAGTGGGACCTACACAATAATAGACAGGTGGCTTTAATGTCGTGGTTGATTGGTGTAGATCCCAATTCAAGATTTCCGTAAGGAGCTGAAATACAAAGCTGCTGATCCAGGCAGAGATGAGTCACTCTGATTAGAGGAAGTAATCTCCTCTATTCGACATCAGCGCCTCTCTTTTAATTGTAGGGAATTATACTGGCTCTTAGTCAGGAGACAAACGCTGCATACAAACAATTCATGTGTAGAGGCAAAATTTCCCCTACGCACTGACTGTAATGATAGTATATTACAGTGCTGTCGAAACAAATAGTCCTTTGATTGATTCACTGCTTGATAATTAACAAAGACAATTATCAAAAAACAATGTCCAACTTTTTCTGCTTTTAGCTTTTCAAATAGCCTACTACTTTTTTCTTTTTTGTTGTTGAGGTTGAAACTGCTGGTCAGACAAATAAAGTAATACTATGGTGTCAGCATGTGGTTTAAGAACTTGATAAATGTAATTTCCCAAACTTGTTCTCTCAAGTGTCTAAAAGCTCACACTTGGTTAGAAGGAAGAAGGACAGGAAAGAAATGAATATGTAGACCAGTCCATTACATGGAAAATACAAGTGTCTGTAATATTTTTACACTTTTTCTGCCCAGTAAGGGCGGACTTGAAACCACAGCTATTAGCAAAAGAAACATGGCTATGGTGCAAATAAAAACACCATCCAGACCAATGGCTTCCTTTAGCTAATTGGTTGACCTCCAGTGATGGGAAGGATGTCGATCCGGCTGCCCAGCTCGAAATATTTATAGGTCAAGAAACAAACTAGCATTGTCCAAACAAGATGAAGCTAAAAACAGCCTTTTTTTTTCTTTTGGAAAATAAAATGAAACAATTCAAATAAACACTGTAAACAGCTGAGGTGCTGGTGGGAGCCCAAGTGCAAATAAACACCTCAGGAAGGAAGACGGAGTGAAGGCTTTTCCGGAACAAATCCTTGTCCAAACAGAAAGACAGACAGGGGTTTGTTTGTCTCGCTGCCCTCTTGACCTGGACTTTGTGTGCAAACTCTGACATTTGTTGTGGAGTTAGTAAGTTAGCTCAGCCTTAGCAGGCAGTAGTGATGGAGTGATTCTGATGGTAACCTTTAATGTTGCTACTTGCACTGTATATTTATATACTGGGATCATTTTTACTCTCATCAATGTCCTCTACAACCTCCTTGCTCTGCAATATTTCAGTGAAAGAGGCAACAAATAGGTGCTTCCACAGGGTTGATACTGAGGTCTTGGAGCTAAGACAAAAGTGCAAAGTGTGCTGACTGCAGCGCTCTCCCTGATGTCATACCCTGAACTATCTCCAGAAGTGATAAGAGGGAAACTGTATGTCATTTATCCAAAGCAAGGAGATAATTCTGGAATTGCAAATATCTTTCAGGGTTATCACTTTTGTTATTTAACTGTCAAGGTCAAAGTCATCTTTGGTATTTCATGGTGGAGAACCTCTGTGCGGCAGGCACATTTTTTCAGATGCTGGCTGAAGTGGCTTAAACGAAAAGCTGCCATATTTTGTGAATTAAGGTGAGGCTAAATAATATTCCAGGTATTCAGCAGTGCAACAAAAACAAAAGTAAAGCTGAAGTTTAACTCTCAGAACGTGCCTGCAAGATTGAAATACATGTTATCTTTACAAAATTACACTATTTGTCACAGCTAAAAAATGTAACAACGGGGTTCGACTTAATGGGTTTGAATTTTCTGATGTTCCTCCAGAACTAATCATCTATAACATGCTGTTGAGTCAGGAAAAGCAATCAAATCTACGTTTAAAATCATCATATTGTATTAAAATCACTAAAATAAACTGTTTGTTCAAACCAAATCATGTAAAAAAAGGAAATATTCTGTGCTCCTTGGTCACAGCCACGTGATTAAAAAAAAAAAATCCCAGCTGAACTGGGCTGTTCTGTGCAAAACATGTTTGCACAGAACAGATTCCACAATATTCAAAATGCAGATTGGAAAAAAAAAATTGCATATACTATTTTTAATAACTGTAAATATCAGTAACACATGGGAGCACCTGAAAAAAGATTGCATAAGTTGATTCATTATTTCTTGTAAAATAAGCAATAAATAATTCTTTGTTTTATTTTTATTGTATTTTTTGGGGGGGCATTTCTGAGTTCTCTCTACTTCTAGCCATCGTTGTGCTGTTTCCCACAGGTACAGGTCTTTATATTGCAGTGAAAATGAACAGTGAGTGAAAACAAGACAGGAGCAGAAAGGGCCCAGAAACAGACAGACAGATGCAGACAGACAAACAGATTTATATCACTATGGGAAATTAATTACCTCACTGTGTGCCTTTGTAATGGCAGTGAGTCAACTCAGAGCTGAGTGTGTGAATTACGTGCTGAACATCACATCCTGAAACTTCAGGCACATGAGCGGAGTCTACTTTGAGTCTGTATGTGTAAACAGAGAGTAAGTCTATGTTCAGACTGATAACATCAGTATGTTAAAAAATGCAGGTTCCTCATTAACTCCAATGAGACACCTATACTCAGAAAAAGAGTGATACTTTACAAACACCTTTTATCCTGGTTCCAGTTGTGCTCCAGTGCAAAACTGGTAAAACACACATTTGTGGGCATTTCAAATGTGTGCACAGAGTGATAACTAATAGTACATCTTGCAGCATTTGCCATGTAGCTCTACTATTCGGTATTGAGACAAAGAAGCCAAGAAGTTGTTGTTATCATTTTCCAAAGTTGGAAAATCCTGCATCAGTGTAGCGTATAACACTCCCTAAGCTCTGAATATTTCAGCTAAATATTCTGATTCATGCATTCAACAGCGCTCACTGTTTTTTTGACACATTGTTATTCCTGGACTCCACTCAGCCTAAATAGTGCAAGTAAATGTGCAGAATGTCACTGTGTGCACTGAGCTGGACTAGAGAGTGGACAGGGCACTTTGACTTATTCAGATATTTTTCACATTAGATACTCAGAGCAAGAGATTTAGAAGTAGTTTCATCCGAATGGCATGCAAATAAAGTGGCAACTGTCTCAAAGGTGAAGCGATATGAACTGTTTCACCAGGCTGAGGGATGTGCTGACTTTATGTGCATGTTAAGAGGCCTGGTATCAGATTCAGGCCTGGTCCCTGTGGGCTATAAAGCATGGTGTTGCTCTTTTCTTTCCTCTACTTCCTCTACACCTCTGTGTTTCTCGGTGAACTTTTTCTGTTTATCAAAAGGACTGTGTTTTTTTGAGGCCTGTTGTCTTTTTTGTCTTTAATTTGCTTGGCTCACCATAGTCCTTATTTTCTGTTTAGGTCAGCTTTTCTTTTCTTTCTGGCCATTCATTATGACTCAAGTTCAACTTTAACTCTAATTTGTTGACATGACTAATAAGGCAGACTACTGCTATTATACAAGTGTGCTGTTTTTCTTCTCTCTAAAGCATCACTGCTTTTTTTTAGTTCAGTTTCTACTAAGGTCTATTGCATGCTTTACATTCTTTTATGCTAATCATTATTTCTTGCACAATTTTAAATAATCAACTCTATAATTTCAAAATATTGGACATGTAGTTGCACAAATCTCAATCACTTCAAGTCTTTACTAGTGCAGAAAACATCAAGAACGACAAAATAAGGCAAAACACTGCAAAAGCACACACACAAAAAAAGATATATGATTCTTAAACGAAGCTGGAAGAAGGTTAAAATTATCTCATGGCGCTGGCAGAACCTTTAGAACAGTAAGCAAAAACTATAATGAGATGAAGCTTTCTGCAATGTAAAGATGTCCCTCTTTCTCTACATCATCTCACTGTCCTCCAGCTTGCGAAGCCATGAGCGAAGCTTTCTGACTGGCCTGTGGTGAGGCACAGGGTTACGGCTCCAGCTACTGAAATGCACTCAGACCGACACACAGGTGGTGTTTCACTTTCACTCTGGGGAGAAAGTGACTGATTGACTGAATATGACTGGGCTCCCTCTGTCCTTGCACATCTGGAGTGGGCCTACTTGTACAGGGAGCGGGGGGTGGGAGTGTTAAACGGCATAAAATGCAAAGACATACTATGTGTGTCTGTGTGTCGAGGGTTTGAGTGATATGTGTGGTTGTGATCTCTTCATTTTTGTGGATCAGCGAGTGATTGTGTATGTGTGAGGACAGAGAGGCCACAGTAGGGACTATTTCCCATGAACATTTTGTGATATTTTACTGTTTTATACAATACATGCAAGCACATGCCTATACAAAAGTCCAATCTCCTTGAATGCACTTATTTACTCTTTTGTGTTAGGCTGATGTTGCTGCACATTTTGAACTTTGTGTAGTCTTCAATCAATGCAAGTTGCTGTGTTGTTGTTATTTTCAACTGTAATAACATTTTCTGCTACTTGACTGACAAAAATCGACTCGACTGGGAATAACTGACTGTGTACCACCAACAATAATCTGTCAAATGTGGAAAAATTCACTGCATACTGGTTTTGTACATTTTACATTCACTTTTTTGGCAGCGCTGTTTCTGTAATTTCAACAATGTAGCCGAGCTGGAAAACCGCAAGGACAAAGTGAGGGGTAGAGAATTAATGGAGAAAAAAATAAGGACAGAAGAATTAAATAAAAGGTCAAAAACATTGGAGGAAACAGATGAAGAAGAAAAGAAAAAGGAGGGAAGGCTGGGAATGTGAAGGAGAGAAAGAAACAGAGACAGATGTTCCAGTGCTGCTGTTCTGCCCAGCCAGTGGCAGTGAGGCATGCAGCTGCAGCTCTCAATGACGAATCATTTCCCAGATCAAGATCCGTTTAAAGACGGGCAGGAATTTCCACTTACTTCACGTGTCTTGAATTGGTTACCTGTCTGCACAACGGAGACTCCATCACTTCCGCATGAATATTGAAATACTGACACAGATACGCACACTTTTGATCACACAGAAGTACCCAAACATCACCTTGAACCATGAAAGAAAAAGAAAATAAGCAAGACAGAAATGACCAAGATCTATCTGGAGACTCCTTTTTAGTGTGAGCTGAATAAACACATAAAAGTAATTAATGTAACAGAGGAGCGAGCCAGGCCCTTGAACTTTATTTTTCCTGTGCTGCCTGGTGAGCAGTGTGCCGGTGAGGAACAGCCGCTGTGTGCTGGAGAGCGCTTCACAGAGGGCTGCCGCTACATTTGGCAAGGGAGGGGTCCCCTTCACACAGCTGTGCAAATTTTTCGGAGAATCGTGCCTGTGTGTATCCCTGCGTGCGTGTCCGTTTCGGCACCGGCACCTGTAGCAAATCTCATTGTCTCATCTCAGAGGCCCCCTAAAGAAGTCGACACCGGGTCCGGCTCAATGGCAGCCCAGTACCGCCACATCATCCAAAAGCAACAGCGGAGCCAGGGGGGCCTCCGGCGCTCTCGTGGCACGTGCCTGCCGCTCCCCTTAGCTCACGGCCAGAGATGGAGTTACGGGGTTTAGTGGAGGAACGGGCTGCTTGCTGCCCCCTCAGCACCCCTTGGCCCTGCAGGCTCCACACTCACTGGCTGCCCCTGGCCCCATCAAAGGCTCCAGCGGGTGGAGAGAAGAACACGGCTGGACATCCCGCTCATTGTTTTTCTCTCTTGCTAATAGCCGGGAGCATTTGTGTGTGTGTGTGTGTGTGTGTGTGTGTGTGTGTGTGTGTGTGTGTGTGTGTGTGTGTGTGTGTGTGTGTGTGTGTGTGTGAGAGGCCACATGGTAAAGATGGGTTTTTAAGCCAAGAAGAAAAAGAGAAGGGATGAGAAAAGTAGAGGGAACCAGTGTGTAAACGGACAAACACCTGAGAAACACAACACACTAACCTAAGATAAAACATAATGAGTCATAACATTCTGAATAAATCAAGGAAAGTAAAATGAAGTGTTTATGCTCATCCTTACTCTTGAAATTCCTTGCAAGCTTCTCTTGTATTATTAACTACAACGTCCAATAACAGGTTGAAAGATTTGAAATGTTATTTCTCTATTTTTTGATGGCATAATAGTTGGATAAATCCTCTATATTTATGATGAATGACTAAAAAAATGATCAGAATGCTCAATTTTGTGCCTAAGCAAGCACAAGTGTTTCAGATCATCCACATTTATATTAACCTAAACATTGACAGATCCCATAAAAAAAGGAATCAGGCTAAAGTCTGAAGAATGCACATTTCTGAGTCTATTAGGAATCTCATCTTGGCACAGCTCATTGTTTTCCCCCACAAGAATCTCATGTCTTTTAAAAGAAATACATCGCACGAGGGATGAGCTCAGGGATGAGCTAAGAAAAAGATAATGATGATTTACTGAAACCGGTATTTGGAGGAATGTCTGAACAACTACATGGTGAAGCTACATGGGAATGTTCTATTTCAGTGTCAGCCCTATTCTGGGAATAGAAACAACTCTAGTCATAACAACGTCACGCTCACAAGATGGCTGATAAGATGCCAATTAGATGAGCTCAGTCTGGGGAATGTGTGTGTGTGTGTGTGTGTGTGTGTGTGTGTGTGTGTGTGTGTGTTTACGTGACAGCGAGGGAAGAAAAGGAGGCAGAGATGAATAGGCAGGGGAGGAGAGAACGAAGAAAAAGGTGCAGAGAGCAATTAAGCGCAGAATGAATGTGATGGTGAGTGAACAGGGAAGAAGTGGAGGTGGCTGAAGCTGGTGACAGACAGGATGTGTAATGTGTAACTCACGTCAGAGCCCTGTTAATGTTCAGTGTGAGCTTCCTGTTGGAGTGGTTTCCACACTGGGGAGGTGGAGCCTGATCTGCCACTTGTATGTTAAAAACAGACAAGTGTGTGGACGGTTCCCGTCACACAAAAACATCAAGGGTCACCGCAGAGACAACAAACATTTGAGCTAAAAATTGGTGGAAAAAGGAAGACGGGAGATGACGACTTGGGGATTTGAGTCATATTTTTGGAGGCCCAAATACAACATAAATAAGCTGAAGTCTATTTAAAGTATCATTGCTCCACTGGGTATCTCCACAGGTCTCTTTAACCTGTTTGGTTTCCTCCTCTCTTTGTTTCTCCTCTCCTTTCTCTCTCCTCCGCTGCAGATCTAATGATGTTCCTCTTATTGTGAGCCATTCATCTGTTTTACGCAGCACTGTGGTATACATCAGGGACCTGAAGTCTTCTCCAAAGTCAGGGAACCCCTCCTCCACAAAAAGTGGCCCAGCGAGCTGGAGATGAGGTGATTTAATATCAGAGGGTGCTTTGTCTTTGTACGCTGTGCCACTGACATCTCCCTGCACCACTAAAAGCTGATGCTAATTCCAGCTTGCAGTTGGAAGAGGGTGAAAAGGAAGTAAGGCAAAAAAAAAAAAGAGGGGAAAAGAGCTGTGAAAATTTATGAGCAGGCCAACTGCAGGGAAACCCATGTTATTATTTTTCTATTCTTGGTCAAATTTAATTTAAACTTTTTACCATTATTGCCATTGTAGAGTAATATAATAACTTTGCAGGCTTGTGTGGGCTTGAACCATATTTTTAGACTCTCGGTGGCATCGGTGAGGCGTCCACAGGTGCGTGACATTAAGGACATTTCAATGAAGGAAAACTCTGCTCTTAAGTTAGGTCAGTGTTTATGGATGATGTGAAGTCACCACATCATCAGACGCTATAAACTCACAGAATGGAAGGAATGACGCGGCCTAATAGAGTGACCACCCACCTGACATCACGCTGTATTGTCACACGCTGGCACATGACAAACGTTGAATCTGTGTCACCAGCGCACAATCTTGGCACTGGTGAGCGGCCGTGCCCTCACACCTCATGCCAAGGAGGTGTCCAAACACTCACCAAACACAAAGAGCCAAGAAGGGGGCTTAATCAGTCCTATTTACACCTGCCAGCCCAAGGAGTGATGTCCCACACAACAAGTGCCAAGAAAGAGACTGGTGTGCTTCTTAGGACGAGCATGGAAGTCTTTGAATGTGTTTTGGGCATTTTTTTACTACTCTTAAATCTTCACTGTGCAGAACGGTGCATATTTAGAGTTCGACATTAGAGACTAGTTTCACATTTCTCTGTGCTCACTTGAAATCTGAGCTTAAAGCTGGAGTATGCTTTTTTATTTTTTTTGGCATCATTGGGCAAAAATTTCATTCTAACCTTTCAGAATGGTAAAGTAGACTCCTGCACTTTCACAGGAGATAAATTAGTATGAATAGCAACAAAATGCACAGTGAGATGAGGATATGGTGGTGCAATAGGTAAAATGGAGGATTTACAATCAGGAAGATGGAGTTTTTCTTTTTTTTTCCAGATTTCTGCCTACTCAAGACGTAACGTATCAGGATTTGTGAAATCATGACTAGTTTGGCAGCAAATCCCAATCCAAGATTCAATTTACGTCAGTGTCTTGTGGAAACTTGAGGTCTTCAGCAACAAACAGTATCAAATTATCATTCAGAGCATTATTTTTTTAATAGTTTCAATTATTTTGTGCACTAGATCTTTAACACTCTGAACCCCAGAGGTAAAGTTACACCATTTACAAGAGCCAGAAACTGTAAAAATAGAAACAATGGTCAGATTTTCAACTTTCTGAAGGTACTCATAAGCAATGTTTTGGTTTATGGGAAAACTTCCCTAAATCTAAGTTCCTGATATTAGTTAGATTCTGTAGAAAATAACACATTCTCTACTCCTTGGTGTAACTGAGAATCTATGAATGACTCAAAGCCTATGTGGCAAAAATTCAGGGACTTTTTAGTTGATCTGCAGGCTGTGTTTACACATAGCAGACAGAAGCCATGTACAAAAATAAACCAAAAACGCAAGACGTAAAATATCTATTGCATAAAGAGCCACCATTTCAAGATTTTTCAGTTTTCCATGGCATTAAAATTGCACAAAACACTATTTTGAGTTCTCTCTACTTTCAACTGTGGTTGTAATGTTTCTATAGAAGTGCAGGACTTTATCTTGAGAGAAAAATGAGCCCACAGTGAGTCAAATTGTGACAGGGGCAAAAAACACAATGAAACTACTTGGGTTTCAGAGGATTAAAGGTTGCAAGTTCATTCAACGAAAGTGCTATATCATCTGATAAAGTTTGTTACACAAGACTATACAACAAACAGTTATCGCTGCATGGTGTTTCCACAAGATGTTTAAAAAAAACAACTACTCATTCATACAAACAGCTGACGTAATGAACGAAACTGTGGCAATTATATGGCACATTGGGTTCTTATTCATTATCAGTCTGTTAAAAAAATGTCAAACATATGCAACAGAGAAGGAATTCCTTTCAACTGTGTCTAGGTTAACTTTCCAATAAGCACAGATGAATCAACACAACCGTACACAGAAAGACAAACAATCAGATCCATACAAGACAGATCTACCACACTCCCACTCCATTCAACTTATCTAGACCTATGGGAACATAATAAGAGTTCTAATTCAGTTCATTCTCTTTCTATTATGGCATATCTCTTCTGTTTCTTTGGCCCTTTACCCCTCCATCATGCACAATTATGATAAAGACATTACTAGCTACCATAACATAGTTTGAGGAATGACACATGTATAGGAGCATTGTCCTGCTGCTACCTCGAAAGCTAGCCTGCGGTGAACTAGGAAAGAGTGCTGCTCATTTATAGTAAGGGGCCTTCTTCTGCTGCTGCATTTTCATGCTTTCAGTTCTCATTAATACCACAAAAAGAGAACTGCAAAGGCCCCTCAGAGCCCAGGCCTTGGAAATTTCGCTACGCTAAACCACCATAATATGTGCCTCGGCCCCACAAACATACTCAAGGGGGGCTCTTTGGTTGCCGTGTAATAAGTCCTGGCGTGCTAACCTTGTAATTGGCCATAATTAAAAGGAGGCAGAAGGAGACGAGGATCTTCCTCTCAGCTTCAGCTGCCAGGCAGCAGGAAGTAGTAAAGACACGCTGTCTCTTCCTTTACTAGGTGCCACTCCGTCTTTCTCTTTGAGCCTCTTTTCTCCCTTTCTTCCTGTCACTCACAATCTTTGTAAGGAGTATCTTTTGGGTCTCTGTTTGGAACCGCCATAGAGTGGAGGGCGGTGAGATTGAGTGTGTTAAGTCTATCCCTCTTTATCCTTAAAACCCCGCCATCCTCACTGCACAATGTGTGTGTGTGTGTGTGTATGTGTGTATGCATTTGTGTGAGCACATGCCTCTTTGCCATCTTTGTCTCTGTTCAGTCTGTAATTATTCAGTCTGCAGATGCTCCCCGTGTGTTTGTTGTTGTCTCTTTCCTGCTTGCAGTCTCGTCAATATCATGTCTGTGCAACTTTCATGACACTGCACCACATCTATACAGCCCGACTTCACTCAGCAGGCTCATTACATTTGAGAGAAGGGGGAATTCACTTGCTCCTTTTTCCATGCTACTTGCAAATCTGATGTTGGGACCCCCACTTGGATAGTACTCTTTATAAACGCACAGAACAGTGTACAGTTTCCTCTGCACACACCATTTAATTATTTCTAATTCATGAAAGTAAAGCTAATTTGCCGCAGTTTACAAGTTTCCATCTCACCTCATCTTTCTCATGATTTAGACCTTCTAACTTTACCTTTCCCCTTTAGTTTAGTTAAATAATGGTTCCAAAACAAAATGAAAGAAACACTTTCTGAGCCTCAAAGCAGCAGAAAGTTAGATTTCTTTAGAGCATGTGTGAGCATCAACGTTAGGTGGGAAATTCATCATTAAGTTGAGGAATCATCTTTACATTTTTACTTGTGGGTAACTTCAGTCTGTTTGTGAGGATAGAATGGTTCTGAAATAGTTAGAGGAAAACTTCAACCACAAATGTTTCTAAGATGTACACTAATTACAAAACAGCAAAAACATTCATTCATAATAGAAGACTGACGCTGGACTTTGCTTTTCATCTCCCTCTTTCAAGCATTCCTAATTCATAGCTATTTTATCATTCACAAAATGGTCATATCTAATTTATAAAGCCCTCGGTGCTGCCTGTATGTTCCAGGCATCGCGTTGGTATCTCGGCCTCAGCTAGCATCTGCCTCAGCACCGTGTTGACAGAAGGGAGAGTGCTGACGGGGCAGCGCTGAGCTTTTGTTACCTGAGCGTCACTCACCGTAACCCAAGACAAGACAGCTGCTTGACTTGCCACCAAGCTGAAAGAAAACACCGAGCAGGCAGCGACGGGGAGAGAGAAGGTGAGGTGGGGGAGGAGAGCAAGTTCATTCATGTGCCAAGTTCATATGTGATGCTGAGTGTTGTCTTGAACAAACATAGAAAAGTGTATTAAGAGATAAGATGGAAAGAAATGCAATGAATGTTGCCAAGTATACCATTCTATCCAAATTAAATAAAAAATGAGCAAATATCTCCCAACCTATGAGCATTGTAAGACCCGAAATAACCTCTTCTTCCATTACAACTCCTCTCTTCCTGTTATTTTCAGGCACAATTCTACGTCAACTTCTGAACTCAGTTGAACTTTGTTGTGAACTTCAATTCCTTCTTTCTCCTCGTCTTCTCTGTTGTCAGAAGATGAAAAAACGACAAGGGGTCATGCAGGGCGAAGTGGCGGCCATATTTCCTGAGGCTCCGCCTGTGGTCTTCACAGCCAAAAACACACAAGGACAGACAGTGGGAGGATTCTGCCGCGACCTTTCACCCGAGCCGGGCTCCCTCAGGGTCAACAGAGGCCATGCTGCCATCTCTGCGGAGGCCAGCACCTGGATCACTGGACCTATCCACAAGGGAGAGGGGTGTGTGTGTCTATGTGTGTGTGCTCAGGCTTGGGGGAAGGGGGTCTCTGGGGAAATGAATCAGCCACTTAGTTCAGCCACCCGCCCCCTCACTTACAGAGATCGCTTCAGCAAGACCCAAAGGTCAACTCTCACCCTTTCTCGCATTTCTCTCTCTTTTCGCCATTTCTCACTACCTCCCCCACCTCTCTCATCAGAGGTGAACAAGGAGCTATTTCAGAGTGATATGAGAAACAGAGGTGGGTGCTGTGTGTGCGTATATAGAGACAATTGTGTGAGAAACACAAAGTGTAGTTTGCGTTTTATCAGATCTCTATGTCAACTTCTGCCCTCCCAGCTAGACCTACAATACATACATAAAATACAATATTACTAGTGTTCACATTGTAATTTTGTCTGTACCACAAAAAAAAGATTCTACTTTTTGTGATATTCCATGCCTTTGTTGGTGGGTGCAAAAAAGACCAAAAGCAGTCAGCTATAATTGCACGTGTGAGAGAAAACTGCAATTAAGTATTTAACATCTTATGAAGGTGTGGAGGGGAGCGAGTCTGCAGCGCACGATCAAAAAGCCCACAGGATCACCATCTAAGGAGAAAAACCATTTCCTAATCTGTTTAAGCACACTGTAAGCGTGTTGGAAAAAGGCGTGCAGGTAGCACATATGAGCCGGGATAATACAGATGCACACTGGAGACGGCAAATTGAAAACTTTGCAAGGAATACTTTATCAAAATGATGCCTCTGAGCAATCATGGTAAAATATGCTGAGCAGCATGATACCCATTCAGAAACCGCTCTTTCCTCAAGGCACATACTTCCTTAACCTCAAAATGCCTCCTCTTTTGAAAGCCTGGTACAGTATATACAGCAAAGAATAAAACCCATGTAAACTGAGCAGGTATCAGTGTGTGTGTGTGTGTGTGTGTGTGTGTGTGTGTGTGTGTGTGTGTGTGTGTGTGTGGGGTAATGAGTGCAATCAGCTAGCTCGTGTGTGTGTGTATGTGGTGCTTCCTGATGCTGAGTGCTTTTGTGTGGAGTGCCCAAAGCGTACCAGTTTTGGCTATCTCTTACCTCGTCACTTTATACGAAAGCAGCGTGAGCTAAAGGCGAGAAAGAGGAGGCAGATTTGCACGTTGTGTGACACTCACGCCCTCGTAACCCACAGCTGCAAAACGCCCACTGACAGAAAGTCGGCATCGGCCCAGCATGCCCCCACTGGGCGTATCAGCACGGGCCTCACACACATAACAACACATACAGGCAATATATCCACAAAGAGAAACAGGAGGCACACACCGGCAGTGAGGGGAGAGAGGATACTGTTCTGCTGTTATGGGTGAGAGAGACGCACAGAAGTTGATTTGTGAGTGGAGCGTACGGTGCTGTTTTGCCTGACATCTGGCTGTAAGAGAATCTGTGGATACTTCGATGTCCGGAGGCCTGAGGCTGTTGACAGTTTCTGCTGCACCTCTTTCTGCCTGATGGCAAAAACTGATAGTAACAGGGCGATGCGGCGTCAACCAACTGGGACTTAACCAAAGTCAGAGTAGAAATCATGTACACACAAATGCTACAAAAATGCCACTATACATATTCAAACTGCTAAAAACAAACGGAGCCACTTAATTAAGATAAACTGCTGGAATTAAATGCTGACCCACTGGCTTCGACTGGTAATCTCCCTTCAGGAAAAGACACATCAGTCGTCTTATCAGTGATATGATGTTAAATTTAATCTTCTACCACTTTTACCAAACTGATAAATTATCTTGTCTAAAATTGCAGTGATGTTCAAAAGGAATATTCATCCCAACAGTAGTATAGGTACAGTGCACAGCTAACTACAAGTGCAAAAAAAATACAAAGTCTCCCTAAAAACCCTCTGGAAGTCTAGCAATGTAATGAATCCTAGAAAAAAGCAACTCAAAATTTATTGCAAAGGTCTGACAACCAAACACAATTTTAAATATTCATTGATATCAGTTTTATATTTAGAAAAATAATCATTATATCAGCTGACCTATCTGGCAGGTTAGACATAACTATAAAAATAAAATTAATTTAGAGTATTTATCTAAAAGTATGCCATATTTAGAATATTTTCACCACTTTATCATGCATTTCCTTTGGTGCAACATTTATATTTGTACACATAAGTGCACCCACCATGCATTATACTACTGTACTGTTACTGGCCAAAGTTCCGTCCAGTATCCCTGCCACAGATGCATTTATGCATAGAAATACAAAAGTTCTACAGATGAGAAAATGTAGTGCCAAAGAAAAGCAGCTCTCTGCATCTTGAAAATGGGGGCGTTTCAGATGTGATCTACTCTCACTATGGATATGTACCTCAATCAGATACACTCCAAATAAACTGAACTATCCCTTTAAAATTGACTAAAAAAAATCTCTATAGTGAAACCAATACACACATTCAACTGAATCTAAATGTGCAAACATCTGTTTCCAACATTTGTAATATGAAAATCAACATTATGCAAATGAAACAAGTTTTAAGGACAAACACAGACTTAGTGTCAGTTCTGCCTGACCCCATATGCCCCACAACCAACCCCATGGCAGCAGAAAAGAAAGAAAAACAATGAAAGCAAACTGACTACATACAGTAAATTGACTTAGTGAGCTACATATGTTCTGCAGTGCACACACCCAGAGGGAAGGAGAGTCACATTCACAACACTCCATTACACAACAGAGGGCCAGAACTGGAGATTTCATTGTGTGGCTTTGCGGCGTCCAGTTTCCACCCCCTGCCATTGCCTCAGAGCAGCAGGCCTGTGCAACTGGATCTGTCAGCCGGGTCCATCAGATAGCCGCCATGGCTGTGTCTAGCTCTGTCTACCTGTCAAAGCTGTGTGGCTGTCATCCAGCCAGTCAGGCAGCCATTGCCTGACCACCGCCCCTGCCTTATCAGGATAATGAGCTGCATTTAGGTCCATTATGAGCTGACCCCAAGGACTTTCTCTGCTGCTAAGTGGGGGCCTTGTGCCAATGATGGACAGGCCAGCGGGAAAGTGATACGGAGCTGGGTTGTGCTGTAAGAGCAGGACTGCAGGGGATAGAAATGTAGAAATAGTGCATGCAGTGACCTGATACCTCAGGATAGTGATAATGTAAGATACGACAGGAAGGTTCACAGCACGTTTACACCACTTCACATGTTAAAAGGCATTAAAATAGACACTGTAAACAAATAAGACAGCTGCTCAGAAGACTGGTGGTCTATTCCAGCCTCTATACAGAGTTTCACAGTCCATACTATCTGATCCTAGATCTCACAAAACAACTCAAGTGGAATTTTTGAGAAGGTTCATGAGTCAAGAGAAAAAACACAGAATAATGAGACTAAACAAGAAGAAGAATGGGAGAAGACTCCAGACAGAGATTGTTTTTAAAATTATAATGCATGAGTGTAATACAATAATGGGATTAAATCATTAATGATCCAGCAAAACAAGCGATAGTAAGACAACGATGATGGTCAACAGAATTCAAAGTCTCTCTCCCCTCAGATTGCAATGTTAATCATGTCCCCACATTACATTTTATTTTGAATAAAACAGTATAATACAATCCAGCAGATGTAAAAATGTAAAGTTTGTCCTATTGTGACAGTAGATCAAAGTCTGAACTGTAAGTCAATTTCAGATTTAATCTCACGGTTGTCCAAATGTCTTGGCAAATTTAATAGTAATCTGTCAATTAGCTGATTAGATAACTGGAAAAATTGTGACTTACTAATAAGAAATTAGAATTTGAAACAAATCAAATTTGAAGGCAATCTAGTCATTAGGACTAGACTTTCACCAATCATGATCAATCCAGTTCAAAATACATGAGTCCCATACGACGTGACTGAAGATCACCATCTTTTTATCTTTGGTGTAAACATCCATCAGCAGCAACTGCCACATGTTAGAGCAGATAGACAAAACAGGTTACACCACTGTGCTATTTTCTGACGTCGGTGCTCCATGAAAGCAGTTTTTTTTTTTTCCATTTTCTCCTGCACACATCCCAACTGCTGTACCTTGGTTTCATCTCTGTCAGGTTATTGTTCTGTGGTCTTGTAGATGTCACAACGGCTCAAGATAGGCAGAAAGAAATCCAGATCTCGCTACAAAACCACAGTCCTGACAGAATATTTAAAAAGATGTTCTCTATTCCGTCGCTGGATACGCTCTCCCTGGTGATGAATAAAGTGGACTAACACACCTAAGACAAATTCAACACAAATGAAATTATGTGCTACATGTCATTCTGGTGTGTTTCGTCCAACTGGGAACCATCTGAATATCTGTATTAGATATAATTCTAATCTGTCTAGCACAGCTCTACCATGGACCACTTAGGATTTTTCAAGTTGAAATGTTACACTGGACTGAAATAAAATGTGATTATCATTTTTTTGTGTGTGTTTTCCAGCATTTTATAAACAAAACATCCGTAAAAGTCTGAAATGTATGGTGTCACATTAACAACATTAATGATGCACCTCGAGTTGTATGAAGTGATTTGGGGACGGCATTTTTCACATTTCAGCACTGGTGCAAAAACATCAGAGAGTGCAGGACAGTTTGTCACAAAACATGTTTCTCACTGATTTTTCCCAGATATTTCATATCTTTTACAAACTGTAATATCCAAAAAATGATGACTTTACTGCAATGAAGACAGAGACTAATAGGTGAGTTTCACGAGACTCCCCAAAAATCAAATACAAGAAAAACAATCAAAGAGCACAGTACACTGCCAAGGCTGCTCAGTCGTTGTATGATTTCCGACGGATAAGTCCCAATAAGTCCGCAGCAGTGGATTTGTAGTAGGATCGCAATTATGTGATCATCAGCAGGCAGCTGATGTAGTGTTCACTTGTTGTCATAGATACAGTGCTGCTGTGCCGCTATCTCACAATGATACAAAAATCTTTAATGAATCCATGGAGCCAGACTATAAGCCGCATCACTGTCAAAATCTAATCAGGTGGTCCTTGTGTCATTTCTGGCCTTCCCTGAAAATTTCATCCAAATCTGTTAGTCCGTTTTTGAGTGATGTTGTTTCTGTGGTTGGTATGTCTGAATGAAGAACATTAAAAGAAAAGTGACTAATGTCTGAACCGATAACAGATCGATGAAGTCAGCAATGTAATGATATACACAACAAAAGTATGGGGTCACCAGGACAATTTCATATTTTCCATGAAAACTGGCACTATTATTCATGTGCTAGCATAACTGCACAAGGGTTTTCTAATCATCAGATAGCCGTTCAACACCATTAGCTAACACAATGTAGCATTAGAACACAGGAGTGATGGTTGCTGGAAATGTTCCTCTGTACCTCTATGTAAATATTCCATTAAAAATCAGTCATTTCCAGCTAGAATTGTCATTTACCACATTAACAATGTCTAGACTGTGTTTCTGATTCATTTAATGTTATCTTCAATGAAGATATGCATCACATTAACAGGTAAGTAATACCAATTCTCATTCAAAATATGCACACAATAACACCAAAACCCTTGCACACAGAGATAAGCAGGCTTACATGGTGTACACTTCGACACACAGAGATGACACAAATACTCATTCATGCACAGAAATACAAAGACGACAAACCACACAGACGTATAATTTTACTTCCCTAAAGCTCTCGTTAACTCTGCTACTCCCTCTCCCTCTTTGTTTCTCAACCCGTCAACAGAACTCTAATCTATTGATTGTAAGTGCCTAACAAGCTCCTCTTTGTTTTTGCACCCATAAACTCCTTTGAGGACACACCACAGTTAAAAAAAACAAAAACAACAACAACAACAAAAAGAAACACAAGCCAGAGTAGGAAAACCTACAAAGCTTTGCACAAAGTGACGCACACTCATTACCATCATCACAGGGGATAATTAGTAAAAGAGGGTGAAAATAATGTTGCCATCAATCAAGACAAAGACTGGAGGGGAAGGACACAAGTGGTGAAAGGAAGAAGGGGGGGCAAAAGTGGCGGGAATCAGTTGAATTAAGTCCACAGAAACTCTGAGTCAGGGGTAGTCATCACTGTGAGTGCAGCAAAAAGGGGTGGAAACACACACACACACACACACACACACACACACACACACACACACACACACACACACACACACAAATATGAGCAAAAACAAGCATACTAATTTACTATGACCAAATAATGCAATTAAAATGCACCTGTACACGCCCACGCAAGCATTAACATGCATGCATTGCTTCTTCCCACCACAAACACACACACACACACACACACACACACACACACACACACACACACACACACACAAACACACACACACACACACACTCGCATGTTTACAGCAGTCCAAAAAAAAAATAAAACAAAAAAAAACACGCTACCACATAAAGGCACTCTAAATACAGCAACAAGCCATATTTTCCATGTTCTGGTCTATTTAGCTTGATGTGATTCATCCAGACATCTCTCTGCAAACCTCTCCCGTTTTATTGACATTGCTTAAGTTTACTGTTCAACAAACAAAGCTGGTGAAAGTTCACTGTAATGGAATGGAAGCTGTGTTGGTTCTGCCATGACCTCATGGCTAATTCAATTCAGCAGTGACATTGGATCTTTCTCAAGATGGGGACCATTGTGCCAAAACAACGAGATTAATGATTTACTGGTCACCAAACAGTTAATGGCTCGCAGTGTTTGTCAGTGCAACCTTATCTGCAGCGACTGTAGCATGCTCAGTTGATTGCTGAGCATGACTCTGGCAAATCCCCACAGACTCAGGCTTGCTTTTTTCCTCTGTCTCTTTGTGGTCTTGATGACTAACAGTCGAGTTAATATTTTTACAAGCATTCTAATGCAATGCAATTAATAATGCAGGCCAAGCTCCATCTTCATGTCAGATTTATAGTTTTGAACAATTCTTCCTTTTGTGGAGGCTTTTTAAATTTGTTTGCATAGTTCAGCTCTAAAGAAATGACAAAAACAAACAGCGGTCAGGAGTGATTGCTGCTTGTTTGTTGGTCAGAAGCCTGATGACTTGAAGAGTGCACTGCATGGTGTGTTTCCTTGGCTTTGTCTGCTGGAAAGAGTAATTGTACCAGTCTTAAGTGTTTTTTACGAGATGTATTAGCATTTTCCATCAAGCTGCAATTACGGGCTTTTCATACACATGGCAGGGCCTCCTGAGAGCACACTGAATGGAACCAGCTAGCTGGCGCTGCTGGGTACTGAGAACGTCTAGCAGAGCCAAGCTATCTATTGATATGCAAAGCACATACGAGTTGGTATGCAAACATACATGGAGTGTCGATCTTTGGAATTGGCAAAAACACTGCGGATCCCACGCAAATATGGATGGGGGCTGTTGAGCATGAGCACACTTAAGCCAGATCTCACGTGAAAGTCTCTGTTCTGGTTGTTAATACATTGTAAGGTTCTTGAAATTGTTAGGTCAAGCAATTTCTTTTTCATGCGAGACTGCTAAAAGAGCAGAAATAGAAAATAGTTTATTACCTGCTGGACATTTGTCTCGAATGCATATGGTTGATATTCTCATTTCTTCCAAAACCAACCCAATATCAAGGAGGTGACACCATCAAATAAATATGCCAGTGATTTACCCATATATGCTACAGACTTTGAGCAGCAGCCACAGTCATGTACTTATAAACCACACCCTGGAGCTACGTAATGCTTGCATCTATCGGAAAAGCATCCCATATATCCTGGCACTCCATACACTTCTACCCTCACAACCACAGTGGGACTGGGAATTTTAACCATTCCTACAAGGCCCAAATGAGCTTTCCATACCAAAGAAAAGGGCTGATGACTGCGCAAGCTGGAACTTAGGCAATGACACACATAATGACGTGGGCTGAAAGATTTAAAGGAATGACTAATTGGGGCTTGTGCTATATAAATTCCGGGCTAAGATGATTACTGACTTACATTAAGCAAAGTATAGAAATAAGCGATTTATTGTTTCAGTTATTTCCCATCCAAGAACTTGAACTATGGATAATTTATGATATGTGGTAATATGTATGCATACATATACATAAGAGTATGTGTGTGTATCTGACTGAAATAACTTTTTTTTAAAGGGGAACCATGTAAAAAATATTGTATATCTATAAGTTAAAAACTTTCTACACAAACATTTCAAGCTACAAATTTACTTCAATATACAACACTCTATCCTCAGAACATCAACTCAGATAAGTTTTTAAATACTTCAGGATTCTCTGTCATCATTCTCATTCTACTGTTTGTTCCTGGCACACAGAATATTTTAAATGAAAAGGGTAATTTATTAGTTACTGTTACACTGTTAGCGTTTAGCTCCTTGAGGGCTAAAGTCACTAAAAAAACACACTTCATTGCAAATCCATTAAACAAATCAGTTTAATATCTGCTGCTTTTGAGCGTGTATTTTAAATAATTAGCCAAGGCTCTGTTTTATTTAGGCGTCTTCTGTGTGCTTTATGGACTGAGAAATGCAAGCGTAGAACGCTTAGCATTTGTTAATGAATAACAATAGTTACAAAACCAAAAAGCTGTGCTCTGTCACTCATGTTGAAAGCTATATAAATTTTTTTGTAATCCGATTACAAAAATCCATTTCTGGTGCCACATTTAATGTATTGCTGTGTCCAGTATTGATTTTTTTCTTTGTTTCTTTGTTAAATAATTGGAATAATTAGCACACAACTTGCAGCGCTATTCAACTGAGTCTGTACTGTGTAACTTAATATGTTACCTGAGGCACTAGAATTGGATGATATTTTAAACTTTCCTCCACTCCCATCCCACATTGAAGTGGATTATTATGTTGTAATAAATGTTGCCAATGCCAGGAGAGAAGCAGGAGCTGGTGTGGCCGACCAAGCACTCGCGTGGCCAGTTAATGTGTAACCTGTTGGACTGCTTCTGCAGTACAGGTGATAACCCGCTTTGTTAGTTGTGTCCAGACTCGCTCTTTGGCGTTGCAGCGAGTCGACCTCAAAGAACCAGCACCGACAAAAGCTGGCTGATCAAAGGCTTTGTGTCAATGCTCAGCCTCCGCAAAGAGGTTGCACTTGAACACACAGTAATGACTGGAGACACTGACCAGCTGACCACCAGCAGGAACATACATTCTACGCAGAGTAAGAGGAAATTACAGGTCACTTAGCTTTGCACTGTTGCTGTGAGTCTGTGGTGTTTGGTTCCAAAGGAAGAAAAGAATAAACAGATCTGAAAAATAGGAAGAGTCCCCAGTTTGAATCTAACTGATTCAGTCTCCTTGATGACAGCTCCTCATAAGAAGTCCTGCATTTGTAACAACCAAGGAACCACAGTGGTGCCAATCTGTTTATTTAGGCACAGATGAGACAGAAAAATATGATTCCTCAAGTTCAAACTGAGTTTGAGTAGAAGGTGTATGAGTTGAACACTGTGTGAACACTTCACACCATAGCGTTATGAGGAAGTAATTCACTACTCTTGAAAGTAGCATTTGTACTATTGTCAAGCAAAGGCTGAGCTAGAGTTACATCTTTTTTTGCTTGAGACACCCCCTGCAAAAGACTGAATAAATACATAAATTAAAATAAAAGTAAAATGACAGTAACAAACAGAAAGAAAAAACTAGTGGAAACTGCAAGACACGTTGCTACAGCAAGTGGTCAGCCGCCAACACACAGCTGGACAGCTGAATGTTGGCTTGGTGTGTCACGGCCCTCGGTAACCTTATAGATATGAAGCGTAAGCTTTTCCTGCCACACTGTGTTTGGGATTTTTGGCCTGGAAACGATGGGCTGGGATGGGAAAATCTGAACATACAATTGCTAAAGCGTGGGAAAATGCAATCCTGTGTTACCACACCATTCAACCTCAATTTCATGGCAGTGATTTAAAGTATCGCAAAGTGTGATAAAGCTCGACTATTGCTTTAGATCTTACTTTAAAGACTTAACATTGAAGGGAGCTGCTGGGAAAAAAGTACAAGAAGTCTTTACTTATAATTTCTCTCTCAATGTAGCATCCTGGGAAGTATTGTAGGATATTCAAGTTCACATTTCCAAATTAAATTTGTTTAAAGTTTTTTAGATTTTGCATTTTTCTTTCTAAATGTAAAACACTTCTTGTGTACATTTCTGGTATTACTATCATCACATAAGAGATACATCTGTTTAATAAAGAGATTTACTTCCCTAAATGCTTCTGTTACCAGAATCTTGTGACATCGAGTGTGTTTGTGTGTACTGGTGTGAGAGAACTGATGTTTGTGTACGTGTTTGTCAGCTCTTCTCCTGGAGGCCTGTCGCACAAAATCTTGTGATAAAGCAACCACACATGCGTGATTGCGAGCCCAGTACAGGCATGACTCAGCCACCTTTTGACAGAGATTTAGCAGATTGGCTCCAACTGAGCTGCATG
Organism: Amphiprion ocellaris; assembly: GCF_022539595.1. NCBI lineage: Eukaryota > Metazoa > Chordata > Actinopteri > Pomacentridae > Amphiprion > Amphiprion ocellaris. Next base: position 17,798,406 of record NC_072768.1, read on the forward strand.
TGGTTTCACTTTAAGGCTCCCAACATGGCGTGCTTTAAACACAATGCTGTGAACTGGATGAGTGGATTTACGTTAAGGTGTGTGCGGTAAATCTCAATGTGCAAAGCTGGTGGTGAGTGTTTCCCCGTTTTTGTGTGTTTGTGTGTATACATGAACGTGTGTGTGTCCTCCGGTAGAAGTGACCACTAATAAGTGACTAGCAGAGTGACCCTGTGGTCGGCTGAGAGAGCCAATGAGCTGCGGCACGCACGCACGCGCATGTATGAATATTCACTTATGGGTCAGTCTGTGTCTGCGTGTGCGTTGCTGTGTGTGTATCATGATGACCACCACCCCCTCATTACCTCCATCATGGCTGGAAACAATCAGCCACTCTGCCCGAGTTGTAGGCCAGACTCAGGCGTTGCAGACCTACAGACCTAGCATTAGAGAAGCCTCGATCACCACAGCCTGACTGGCCTCAGATTGGATCCAGCTTTCTAAACTGAAGTAGTATAATCTCTGAAACCCAAATCTAAATAGCCTTTTTCCCCCATTTCAACCATACATGCCGGATGACTAGACATGAAATTTATTGAATGCCATATATTGTCAACATGTGACTTTTAAGGTCAGGATTGATACAAGTGGAAAAAGTGAGTTCAGCCTCAATTGACCGATTATTAGTATGATTTGTGAATGCTATTAAAGTATAGACGTATAAAGTCCACACGTTTTCTTAAAGGTTTGCTCATATATGTACTTATTTCATCATGTACTAATATATAGCATTAACTGTTACTGATTTTACTTTGGTGTAACTTGGATAAAATGAAGTTGTCTGTCATAAAAACCCAGTCAGTCTGTCTTCTCAGAACATTAAAGCTCAATACAGAAACATGTCCAAGAAGACATAGAATAAGAGAGTGAAACAAGAGGGCTAGAGGATGATTGGTATGTTGGCAGTTTGTTGCTGGTAATCATCAATAGCAGTTATGAAAAGATTTTATTACCTGATTTCACTGAACCTCTAACAGGCATATATATTAAACAGCAACTGTGTCCAAAGGTTTATGCAAGATCCCTTGCTGAGAGACCGATTCACTGTGAACTCACAATCAAATTACACCAAATATATTATAAACGCAGCGAGACAGATATCCTGAAGGCAAGACAATATCTTTCCCTGACAAAGCTGCCAGATTTTATTCTACAGGTTACACAACAAAGCACAAGTTAAATCCATGTAATGCTCCAATTATGATCTGATCATCACATCACTTTGTAACTATTTCCTTGCTCTGATGTTTCAAACTACAATATTACTGCACTATTACCTGTTGGAAAATATGGCAGACTAATTACATGTATGCATTTAATTGAATTACATATCCGTATATTGTATTTATTTATTAAGTGAAATCTTACATGCTGTACCATATGGTCCATTGTTATAATCTCTCTGTTGCAGAATCCCTCACTGATTAAAGCTGACCTACTTCTGTGACTGTATGCATGCTTGCAGTTTTGTGTAAAGTGGTATGTAGGTCACCGTTACATAATGTGGGCATCGCCATAATGAGTGAGTTGAGTGAAGAATCAGGCATGCAGAAGATTGGGTACAATTTGCATTTCACAAAATCACTGACATTGTTTTGATTGTTGAACTTAAAAGTTACAAGTTTGATGTGTGTCTGTTCTTCACACATTCTGATAAGTGTAAATTTGATGCACTTCAACCTTGGTGGATGCACTGTTGGAGACCTGAAGAAGTGCAGTGTCAAGTTTGGCATAGATCAGATGAACTTGGTCATTTGTGGGTTCCTCATCTGCCCATGGATAGCCTAAGTTACCTAGGTTGCTAGGCAACATTATCATTATCACCTTAAATTTAGCAGATCTGTTTGTCTATTTTTTTGTCACATACCTTTGCACTGCAGTAACCGATGGATATGAGGCATTTAGGGAGCACTTGTAAATTAAAGCGTTACATGTGAGGCATCAGTAAATTGCACCTTCAGAAAACAACCTGGACTACACTCTCCAACTCCAAGCTGCATAAGTCTCTGAATACACACTGGTCACACATTAGCCATGCATTTCCACAAGTATTCTCAACTTGTGGGAAAAACACTGAAACTTGATAATCAAGTCAACATAATGCACCTAATTTATTGAAAAGAGTACAAGTAAAGCACTGCTGCAAACAGCTTTTGTTAAAGCATCAACATTAATATAAAACTTAACACCACTTATTATATAGCCAAAGGAAAGAAATTGATTAAACATACAAAACACCAACAACCTACATTTTTATTCCTGTTCAGAATTATTTACATAAAGTTTAAAGAAAATACCTATGTGTGCGATAACTGACAAAAACAGTTATGCTTAAACTTAGTTTTCAATACCAAAAAGTGCACCGAACAATTTTGGATAAACCTACATTATGTGCACCTAAATGAACGTTGACACCAGTGCTGTGTCACCTAATGACATTCTACTGGACGTCTGAATGGGCACCTGCACTAGTTTCACCAACAAAAAAAGAGAAGAAATGATGAAAAACACAGCAGCCTCTGGTGAGTGACATTTTGTTGGCAGGTGTGGAATGGCATAAAGTGAAGATATGTCAGACAACAACGCCATATACTTTGCACTCTTGTACTACAACACAGTCCTGTATAGCAGCTGATGAGGAATGACTCAACTCTGAGGGAAACTCCGGCCCATGTGACAGAGAACATCACATGTGTACACACATATGTCTACACAAAAACACATTTCTAACTGTATGCACTGGAAAAACATCTCTTATGTGTTCACAGATAGGCTCAAACTCAGGATACTGACATGCATGCATGTAGGATAGTTTTAGAGAAGGTAGGGTAGTCTGAGATGCCCATGCACACACAAACACACACATACACAACAAACACACACTGGGCAGAGGACAGTGAGAGCAGGCCAGGCTGTTATTCTAGTGCAGCCTGGCTGAGCTGACCGTGTAATCTCCAGGGTGGAGTCCATATTGGGTTTCTAGGCAATTCACTGTTTTTGGCCCGCTTGTTTTGTGATTTAGGCTAAAGAGAGAAAAAGAGAGCGAGACAGAGAATAGGGAGAGTGAGAGAGAGGACAACAAGTGTGGGTTGTTTTTCTTTCTGCCCGGCATATTGTTGATGAGTTGTAATGCAGTGTAATACAAGTGGTGGTTAACCTCAACGGCCAAGAGGAGAGAGGCAGTGAGAGGGAAAAAGAAAAGAATGGCAAAACAAAAGAACCTATGGGGAAAAGGGAAAAGGAAAAAAAAAAGAAATGAAGTGGAAAAAAGAAAGGAGATGAAACAAAAGAGGAGACAGATATAGAGACAAGCTTAAGGGGATGGGGAGGCAGTTCATTCTTGAAAAATTGGTGCAAAAGAAAAGTTGTCTGGTGGTGGGACCATGCCTGCTGTGCATTTTGTTTACAGTTTGAGGAGGAACGTTGAATGGGGAAGGAGGACTTATTGTGCACGGTGACATGATGGCTTGTGACTTGCAACAGATACCATCTGTCATTGTTGGACTGGAAAGATAAGGCTACAAAGACTGTCAAGGCTGTCATTGTCGAATGCCTTTACTGGCAAATAGCTTCTTATCAGACCAGTTTAAAGGAACAGTAAAGTCCATATTTAAGACCTCAGGTTTCTTTATATTTAGCTTTTATTCTTCATGTGTATAAAATAAATGAGGTGAGACTGCTATCTTAAGAAACACTAGACATACTTGTGTTAATGTGTAACTTTACATTTCATTTCAGTAGAAATACAGTTACTCCATGCAATCTTAGATTCGTTTAGTTTATGCATTCATATCCCTCAGAAAAAACCCCCCCAAGGAGTCTGGAAAAACACATCAAAGGGGGTACAAATGTGGAAAAGACTACCAAAACATTTAGTCAATCAATGATCAATAGCTAATTGTTTAAAAAAAAAAATTAATCAATAACAACCCAGGTAACCAGCGAATCGCTAAACATTGACTGTTTCAACTTGCAAATGTGAGGATTTGCTGCTATTTTTGGATTTGGGACTGTTGGTCACAGAAAAGAAGCAACACATTGTAGGCTAAATTATATAATTATATATATATATATAATTATGACAATAATCAGCCTGAATGAAGACATTAAACAACCTAATTACTTCTCACAAAACCTTATTTGCGTGGGGACTAAGAGGAGATCGCTATAATATTTTGGCAGCCATCTGGTAGAGCATGCCGTCATAGAGCTGACTGGCTGGTATGACAGATGATGGACACCGAGCCGACTGGTGGGCTACACACAGACACACAGACACACACACAGACACACACACACACACACACACACACACACACACACACACACACACACACACACACACACACACACACACACACACACACACACACACACACACACACACACACACACACACACACACACACACACACACACACACACACACACACAGCACCTGCATTCCCACAGTAGTCCAAGTCAACAGTCACAGCACCTCCCCCTCTCGACATTATCAGCGAGGGAGGGAAGGAGCGAGTTTGTGTAGGGGGGCAGAGAGAAACCCTTTGAGAGACAGAGAAGAGGCAGTGATTTAAACTCTCCTCCCGTGGGTGAGGGCAGCTGGAAGGGCCTGCAGCAGAGGTGGGAGTACAGCAGGAGCAGGGGAGTGAGTGATGGAGGCAGAGGAGGGACGAGGGTAAAGGGAAGAGAGCGATCCAGCTGAGGCAGCAGATCTCCACAGAGGCACAGTGCCAATGTCAAGGTGCTGAGTGAGCCGAGAAGAGGCACTCCACACACACACAGGCACACACACACACACAAGCTTACTCCCAGTCTGAAGTCAAACACAGCCACATGCACAAACACACACACACAGTCTGACCCTGATGCATGAACACAGACACGCCATTGCTCTGCTCTCAAGTGCCTATTTCACCCTCTTCCCTCCTGAGGAAACTCTCGTTGCTTCCCTCTTCACCTCTCTCTCGAGCTGTACACAACCTCCTGTCAGCTGAGACAAACTGACAAGATGAGACACACAGTCGCACAGACGGCCAAAATGGACCCCATTGTGCTCTAATGAGCAGGCCTGCTGAGATGGCCTTTGACTCCCAGACGCAGGCTGTTTGGCCAGTGGTGGACTGGTGGGAATGACCCTTTGGCCGACACTGACCTTTTCATGTTCACTTCTCACCAAAGGCTGCCTGTGAATGCTCTTAATGTGTCTGTGTGTGTGCGTGTGTGTGTGTGTGAGTGCAAACCTGCTGAGCTTCATAAGTGTGTGTACTGAATGTGCGTGCAGTTGCTGCAATGATAAATGATTCAGTTTGGCTTACGAAACTTGATATAAGCTTAAGAGTTCAACAATGCAAAATAGGTCATATGAGACACAAACAAAGTTATTATTATAAGGTCCAACTCTGTCCTTTGGATGATTTTTAGAGAAACACCAATGCTGGTTCATCACACTACTGTCCAGCATCTGTGAGAAGAACATAGCAATATCTTATCTCTTCCTTATCACTCCGACTTTGGTCCAGTCTGCAGTTTTCTCTGGCCCTTCCTAAAGGCTGCTCCCTGTGTGTGAATGAAGAGACGTATCCCAGTCAGCCTGCCCTTCTACTTCATTCTTGTCTCTGTCTGAGGTTCACTGCAACCCTTTATCTCATCTGCTTATCAGGCCAACTGCAGCTCAGACTCATCTGGCCTCCCTCTTCCTCAGCACTAAGTCATGGAGGAGACGTACAGTATCAAGATCTCTAGACTAACGTATGCCTCTTGCTCTTTCTCAGGGTGCTCGTCCATGTCTATCTAATCTGTCTCAGCTCCTCGGTGCCACTGAAATGAAAGTAAACTGATATATCACACGGTTTCTCACCCTATTTGTGTTTTCAAGAACGTGTTTGTGAATACTTCCGTTTTCTTGTCCTCCTTTCGGCAGAATCTCATCACAAATTGTCTAGACACACTTTCACACTTTTACCAAAGAAGACCATCTGCAGTAGAACTATTAGTCACGTCAACAAATATAAATAATAAGAGCAGAATCGGGTACAGAATACCAGTGTGCATTTTCCTATTGTGACTTGTAGCCACATGACATGAAGATTCTGCTTACATTAGGCAAAGCTTGCACAACACTTCTCTTGTGACCATCATGCTGTCTCTATTCAAAAGCATCAATGTTACAACATCATTTTTGAGTTTTTTTTTTTAACAATTAATGTTGCTTTTAGTCCCACTTGACCAATGTTGAAAGAATCCTGGAATCGTCAGAAACTAAACAGGCAGAGGGTCACGTACAGAAAATGGACTCTGGTACAACAAATAGCTTCTCTGCATCACTCAAGACCAATCAAGGCCAGTAATAACACTCCTGGACCACAGCAGACAATGGAAATTACTCTGTATAAGTAAAGGTTTTTGTATATTTTGCCAGTGATATCACTGCCTCCTCTGGGAGTATGTGGTGTGCAGGGAGGAGGTGGAGGATTTGGAACATCTCCTATATGGGTGCCCCGTCTCCTGTTTGCCACACAGGCCTGCTCCAGCACTGCCTGAATTATGATATGGGTTTGGGTGATGAATGGATGTGGATCTGTTTTTTTGGAATTTTACAAAAAAAGAGAAAAGAACATAACTGTAACCTAATCAACATTGTACACACACTAGCCAGACATCCATCTTTCTGGCTGGGAATTTTACACAGCATGAAAGCAAAATGGTTTATGAATGGAAGCTGTTCTGTAACTTATTAAAGACACCATAACACTGTACGTTAGCATAAATAGCATAAATGAGTTTTAGAATGTATTTATTGAGAAATGTAATTACTCCACCAAGGAAGGCAGCGAAGTTACGTGATGATCGATGTACGTTTGTCCTTCTGTTAATCTATTTGTCTGTGCAGAACATTACTCAAAAACGGAATAACAGATTTGGACGAAATTTTCAGGGAAGGTCAGAAATGACAAGGATCACCTCATTAGATTTTGGCAGTGATGTGGCTTATAGTCTGGATCCACAGATTTGTTAAGGATTTCCGTATCATTGCAAGATAGCGGCACAGCATCACTGTAACTATGACAACAAGTGAATTCTATGTCAGCTGCCTGCTGACGATCACATGATTGCCATCCTACTAAAAATCAACCACTGCAGAATTATCGGGACGTATCCGTCGGAAATCACACAAGGAACAATTGATTAAATTGTGAGGGTGTTTGCGAGTTCTATCAATTCTCGCTGCCTGCTACGCATTTAGGTCAAGCGATTCGGTCATTCATACATAATGTACACATGCAGAACACATGCCTGTGCTCAGCATGAGGTCATTCTTTTATTAAAAATTTCATCAGTCGGAAATGATACAAAGACTGAGCAGTCTTGGTGGAGTACTGCGCTCTCCCTGAAACTTTCATCCAAATCCGTTATTCCCCTTTTGAGTAATGTTGCTTACAGACAAATGTACGCTGATTGTCACATAACTCCACCACGTTCCTTGGTGGAGTAATAAAAGATGAGAAAAAGACAGTGCTGCCAGGAGCAGAGCAACTGAACCCCTGTGAAAGATATCTGCTTTCAAACAGGATTTCATCACTGAACTCTTGTTTTTTGACATTGACACTATCTGAGGTTTTCATTTATTGGCTGTAAGATGTCAGCGAACGTGCTAAAACATGAATTTCAGGTCAAATGTGAGATGTGGCAGGTGTTTGATGACGACAGAGACAGGATAAGCTGCACCTCTTGTTGCCCTTTAGCGGACGATAGCTTCATAACAGACACACAGGGTGGAGAACCTTTTTTTTGATGGTCACCATTCAAAGTGTTATAAATATGTAGTTCCCATTCACGGCCCCATTCACTGATTCAGCCTCAAATAGCAGTTTCCTGATTTTATCCATTGTACCACACTAAAGTAGGAGAGGCCTGTATCCTGTGTGGACTACAAAGTTAATTGCATACAATTGAAAGGTGTGCCGCTTTAATTGTTCTACGGGGAAACACAGGGCCCAGAGGTATAGAAAACACCCATTTCCATAAAATCATTAGTCATTTACCAAGTAAAAAGGCCCACTATGGAATACAGACAAGCTTGTTAAGTGTTTTGCAAAAAACCTGACGCCATTAAAGCAAATGGGAGATGACAGGAGACTTGGCCCACAGTAGATGGAGCAAGTCAGGCCAACGCATAGGTGTGCACATACACACACACATACCATGATTTACTGTGAGCGTTAGCAACTCCACTGTTGCCTGAGGGATGTGTCTGGGCACGGAGTAGCATAGGGCCAATGTCTGAACCACAAGTGGCCCAGTCAAATCTTTACACAGTCATAAACACGCCTGCATTAGCAACAGCTAGTTAAAATCATTCCATGAACTAACGGGCTAGCCTCGTATGGCACAACACTCTGCAACAGTAATTAAATTTACCTTACTTTATTTTCTATCTGCTCCTGTATAAGCGGGTGGCAAAGTTGGTATTTCAGTGCTCACTTTAGCTGAGACTTGAACATCTCAGTGCTTACAAACATTATTGTCACAACAGGATGAATCCTACCAGCTTTAGTGATCGCCTGACTTTTCCTCTAGTGCCACCATGAGGTTAATGTCTTATTGAAAGACAAACAAAACTAAAACAAATAACTGTAACACTATTGCAATTCTGTTTACTGAGAGTTAGCAAATGTTTGCATGCTAACAAGATGGTAAACAAGGTTGCGTGGTAAACATCGATATTTTACACTTACTGACATTTGTATTTACAGTAGCTCTACTGTCAACCATGCTATTTATCAATACATAAGCTATAGCTGGTTACCTTTTAGATAATTGTTTTTTATCTTGTGTGAGGCATTTTGCAATTTTTTAGGTGCCATGAATGTGAAAATAGTTCATTTCAGGCACAGCTAGACATAATTTCATGTGCTTCCAGTGCCAGTACTGAGTTAGGCCCATTTTAATTACAACTTCTTACTTTAAAGTATGATTTTCTACAAATCTCTTTAGTCCTTTATCGGGATAAACTTTCCAGTACATCAGATTCGAATGCTATCTTATCCATAGTTGCAACAATCAATCAATTAGCTGCTATTTTAAGAAGGAATAATTAGTATGAGGATTTCTTGGAGAAAAATCTGTTTTAAAAAAAATATCTGATTCCAGCTTCCAGTCTTTTTTCCTTGTTTATTTCCTTATATATGACAGTAAGGTGAAAAACAAAACATTAAAAGACATCATCTTAGCCTTTGAGAAACACTGATCAACATTTTTGACCATTTTCTGACATTTTATTAACCAAACAACTAATTCTTAAATCAAGAAAAATAATCGATAAATGAATAAACAAAAGGATATTATCCATATTTGCGGCTCTTGCAGTCAAACAACCTATTATGATTTCAATTAGAGGTCATAGCAAAACTAAGAATTTGACTAAGCATTACTAGGGGCCCATTTTACAACCAACAAGTACTGGAATTTTGATAGTCAGTTCTAAGGTATCACTGAATCCCCAGCACTCGCCCATGAGAGGCAGATGTGCTAGAGGCAGAAAACACACACACACAGCCACACACACAGTGTTATACATATGCGCATACTGCCCATTACATGTTCCCCAGGTACCAGCTTGACTTAACAGCAATGACATTTACACTCATGGCCTCTGGAGTAATTTACACAGCTTGGCATTATTCACAGCTGGTTTACTGTTCCATGCAGTAGACTGATTTAATAGCACTCAAAAGTAGGGTGGCACCAGGGCTACTTAGCACTGTGTATTAGCAAGACTGCAGGTCCCAATAAAACACAGACCCCTGTTTCATGAACTGTACATTGACCCCTTAATAACCTGTTTAAATAAACTCACACCTCCGTGCTGATAATGAACTGGTCCGTGTAGGAGTATATTAGTGGTCAGGTCCAACTGAAAGTAGCGGGGGCATTTGGCCAAGGCAATAAAATATATGTGCAAAAAATATATCCCAGGGCCCTGCAAATGTTGGGCAATTAAAATGGAAATGTAGCATGGGTATTTACAGCCAATGAGCGAGCCCACAGTGGGTGCTAGAGAGATGCAGACAGAGACTGGGAGGGGGACGGCTGACAAGACACAGTGGCAGTGTACAACATGATTTAGATACTGTGAGTGAGACTGTAGGCCTATAATCCTGAAGGCACAGAACCAGACAGAGACAGAGCAAAGAAGAAGGGGCAAGCTCTGGGAATGAGAGACCAGGAAGGCCACAGAAAAAGAGCGAGTCTGTGACAGCAGGCAAAAAACAGGGAGTGACAGCAAAAAGAGTGATAGAGAGACACAAAGGCACAGAGAGATAGAAAGCAAGAGAGACTGAGATGGAGAGCAAGCAGCCAGACATGCAGGCAGACTGTCCGTCTCTGGTTTGTGGGAATGCGGTAAAGACACAGTAGTAGGCAGGGTCCCGGCTCTGAAATTAGAGAGTGGCGCTAAGAGAAGGGAGCCAGAGCCAAAGGCCGTCTGGGAGCTGCCAGGGGCTGCATCCCCAGCGCACTGCCGAAACATGATTTACTGCTGGGCTGCACTACAAACAGCACACTGCTCCTGGTGCGCTATCTAGCTCACAGCAGCACACCACCCGTTGCATGCTATCGAGTTCACAAAGCTATAAAGATACCACATCAACAGTGGGAAGTGTCGATGTGAGAAAGACCAGTACAGCTTGGTGCAGCAGGGAGGTGCAGGGAGTTGAAGAAAGGCTGCTGGAACGCGAGCGAGCCCGAAAATAGCAAAAAAAAAAAAAAAAAAAGTGTGTTAAATAACCACAGTTGGTTGCACTGGTGTAGGCATGTTGCAACAGGTTTTGGTAAGAAGATTAAACACAACACTGGATGTTTATCAGACCGCATAACACTACATAACCATTTGCAGTCCTGTGACAAATAAGCACTGGAAAGTTATTACAATGACTGTCATATTTTACTTTGTCCTTCAAGGTAAATAGTACAATTGTACAGTGTACAGTGTGCTACCAGATGAGATTACATGACACTGCAGCAAAAGTTAAACCAGGTTCAAAAGTTTTGCTGATGCATCCTACTTTCTTTGCTGGAGTTGTTCATGTCAGGGTCCCTGATATGTCAGCACAGTGGTGTCATTAGGTAAGGACTTTTGTGACTGCAGGAACTGCCCCTGTAGAACCTCTTGTGGGGATGTTTTTGGGGAATGAAAAACTACCTATTCTGGTGTAGGTACTTCTGAATGGCTCTGAAAAGCTGATGGGCAGGGCTCTACAATTCTACTATTTCATTTAGCAGACACTTTTATCAAAGGCGACGTACATCTGAGACTAGATGCAACACAAGCAAGGATCTCGTCAGGAGAAAACAACCTGGATAAGTGCCATGAAACAAGTTCAAGTGTGATAATAGGACTGTGGTGTCTATAGGCAGTGCGGACATAATGATGACTGGTTAAATTCAGGAAACAAACCTAAGAAGTGCACACAAATGTCACTATCAACAGCGTAAAATCGACCATATAGGCTAACAGAACAAACAGCAAAGCAGAAACCATCTCGGTTCTCTTTACTGTTCTATTTCATACATGCACATTTAACTGGAGTCACTTTCAGTAACTACTATTTGTTATTTCAGTGTGTTCGAATTTGATGTTGCGTTTGAAGCATCGCTCTAGTGAATCCTATGGTGGCCGAGAGGTGCAAACCAAATTTACATAATGCAAAACACTTTAACAAAGCTTGAGACAAATTTACATTTAGGAAAACATTTTTACATATCATAAAACACAATTACAAGTTCTGAAACAAATTTACATTTTAGAAAAAAAAATGTACAAGATGCAAAACACATTTACAACCTCCAAGACAAATTTACAAGTGACGAAACACTTTTACATATCCAAAAACAATTTTACAAATTAAATTTAACCGGAAAGGGAATGTCCCAACTCCGGTGTTGAACCGGAAGTGATAACAAGGAGCGGCTAATGCGACTTTTGGTTGTTGTTGATGGTGAACCAAGATGGACAACGAGCGGGTGATGTTTTGCCCGTTTTGCCCGGGAACATATGAGCCGATTGATGCGGTTTTGTTTTTCGTGTGGTCGGTCTTTAGAGTGTTTAAATGGCGCGGATCAGACCGACAGAGCAGAAACACAGGAGACATCTCAACCATGGCGCTCCTCGTTGTCACTTCCGGTTCAACCCCGGAGTTGGGACATTCCCTTTCCGGTTAAATTTAATTTGTAAATTTGTTTTTGGATTTGTAAAAGTGTTTTGTCGCTTGTAAATTTGTCTTGGAGGTTGTAAAAGTGTTTTGCATCCTGTGAAATTGTTTTTCTAAAATGTAAATTTGTTTCAGAACTTGTAATTTTGTTTTATGATATGTAAAAATGTTTTCCTAAATGTAAATTTGTCTCAAGCTTTGTAAAAGTGTTTTGCATTATGTAAATTTGGTTTGCACCTATCGGCCACCGTAGAATCCTATACCGCAGTGGAAATAGAAAGGCTGAAAAGGCCGATTAGGAGGCCGCTCTAGTAAACATTCGTTCCACCTCGCGGCTGCCCCGAGGTTATGCAGTGGAAAAGCACCTATTGAAAGGAATAAAGGGGATGCAGTTTTGACATAGCACTAATGTCAATCGAAAGAGGGTGCTAAAGAAAGCCTTGTAGCGCCAGGGGATGCCGGTCTGTAGAGGAAAATGAACACTGACCGCTTGGCAAAAAGAACATTTCCTTTTCATGGTGAACAAAAAATTCCTTTCAGTCCCACAATGCTGTGCAATCACGCGCACACAGATACATCTTTTACACACCGACTTGTACAATCAGCGCAAAGACGTCTGTGCAAGACAAAATTGAGAATGAGATTTAATCAGAAAAGGAAAACAGGAGGAACTGCTAAGTTGTTGTGTTGCTGCAGCTATCGCAAACCAAGTCCAGACATGCACGGAGGTTCTGTGTAGTCAGAGTACGACCACTGCGCTGAAGCTGTGCGTTCCAGCTTTTTGTGTGTACGTGCGTGTCCATGTGTGTGTGTGCATGCGCTTCCTTTGCCAAGTTTCCTCTCTTTGTTTAGACCGGTCCGGTCAGTCCGGCTCCCCGCTGAGCACACAGCGGCCAAATACACACATATATCAAAACACGGCACAACAACAGACATGGTGCTCTCAGGGTAGAGAGGTGCTGGGAATGGGAGCAGAGGGGAGTTTAGAGAAAGACAGAGTGGCGTCCATATGAGAAAACAGAGAGAGAGGAGGAACAGATAATTGGAAAGATAGAGAGTGTTGGACAAGGGGAGGTGGGATGGCAGCACATGGGTGAGTCTCTCTAGCAGTAAGAATGAATAAAGTGACCAGGGGTACAGATCTGATCATTTTAGAATTAAAAAGTAATAATACTCAGATCTTAACACTGTTGTTTAAAGGGAATGTTCATCCTCCACAAACTGAGATCCAGACAAGCTTGGGGTTTAATGCTCTGCTTCAAATGTCAATGTAAAGTGACAGATCAATCCTCTATAAAAGCAGTGAGAAATGAACTTCCTTATGCTGTTTTTCTGTCTGTAATTCCTTTCAGGACCAGTAATCTACTTGGTAAATCTGAGTATGCTGTGGAAGTAACCTGCATAATCTTGTAGAAGGTTTCAAGTTTGCAAAATTCCACGTTTTATGGGGGCCAGCAAAGATCGAAGATATCTACTGTAGCTTAAAAAACTCTGAATCTTTCCAGTCAGATTAAAGAGGCATAAAAAAAAACCCTCTTCCTACATTCAACTGAGTATGAAATAAAAACAATGGGAATCTCATTGCACTTTCAAGTTCAAATAATTAAAAAATTTCCTTCTAAACATTTATATGCCTATATGTGGTTGATAACATGCTGTTCAGCTTATTATAGCGTTACTTGGTTTCAGGCTTTGACTCCTATGCATTAAGTCTGCTGCGATCGTAAAAGTAAAGGTTTTTGTAGAGAAAATAACATCGCACACAGACGCCCCAGAGAAAAGCCCGAGCTCTGAAAAGGAATTAGAGTGATATTTCCTACTGATGTGGGCTCAATTTGTTACGGCCAGAATCCAAAACTGAGAAAAACATGATTGAATACAAAAGGTTTATTGATGCACACGCTGCAAATCATTAATGGATTTAAGGCATGAAATTCTTTTTCCCCTTCTGCTCTCGTCTCCAGCAGTCAATCTCCGAGTCATCCTGCGCTGGCTAAAAAGATAATGAAGCTGTTGAGAGCTGAGCTGAGGCCTTGCTGAATGGACAGTTCTGTGTGTGTGTGTGTGTGTGTGTGTGTGTGTGTGTGTGTGTGTGTGTGTGTGTGTGTGTGTGTGTGTGACTACATTCGTGTGCTTGGATATCCACTTGTATTTTTGTATATGGTGTAATGTTTAAATATGTATATACTTACGTGCATGTGTGTTTACAGAACCAGGCCCTTGTCTCTAAAGCCCTGCACTGGCTCTGGGTCGGACCAGTCTAAACACACACACACACACACACACGCACGCACGCACGCACACGCACACACACACACACACACACACACACACACACACACACACACACACACACACACACACACACACACACACACACACACACACACACACACACACTCCTGCCCCCCTCAGAGCCATGCTTTTAGAGACGTGGGGCCCTAAATGCTTTACAGATGGACTCCTAACAAACACAACACTCTGTCTCGGCCCTCAAGTATTCCCAGTATTTGGCCTTGCTGTAATTTACAACATACTTACCTAATTGAGATGCTATTAAGGTCAGAGCATGGATTCTTCTGCGCAGGCCTCATGCTAATGCACATGATATAAGCGTGACACACAGCGCAGCATATTTGGCCTAATATAGAGGAGTGCAGCTAACCACAGAGTGAGTGTGATCTATGGTCCATGTAGTTTACTTAGGGCAACACGAGTAATGAATGACGTGTTGAGCAGACATATCTGTGCAGGGCTGGAAGGCACGTTACTGGGTGTTCTCCTACACACTGCTGATGGTTTTAGACCCACGATCCCAAACACAACTGAATAACACTTTGATGAATCAATTATGCCGAAGTAAGTGTTAAACAAAAAGTGAAAAATTGCAGCCCTTCTGCTGGGTGATGGCTATTTTTCTAATGTAATGTCCCGATAAGTTCAATGTTAAGGGGACATTGAGCAAAGTTAAAATTGAAACAAAATGTAAGTCATTTTAAAAAAAAACTAAACACACAATTCCAGTGCTTAAAACTTAAACTGATAATATGGATGCATTTGCAGTATCTATACCGATTATTTTCTAAAGTTTAAATAATGAACTGGAAAAATAACATGATATATGTATTCCAATAACACATTTATGTTTGCACAACTGGTTATGTAATGCCATCAAATGACACATTTTGTGCAGTAGTAGCACCTTGTAGTGTGGAACAATATTTTTTTAACCTTCTGAAACACTTCCAACAATGCACAAAAATGCAGCTGCCCTCAGCTCCACACAATAATTTCAGTTGTAAGTTGCTCCGTCGCTCAAGGCTGTAACTCACTTCACAATATTGTTAAATCAGATCCGAGCTAAAAAAGCAAAAGCTTGTTTTTCAGACGGACTTTTACAGGCTATGTGAAAGCATACTGCTGTAATTTCCCTGCCCTTTCTGTCCATTGCTATGAGAAAAAATCCTGTTCCTATAAAACTGGGAGAAATTTACCACAAGCAATGGGCCGACTTCATCCAAAAGCATGCAGCGAGCTCCCGTCTGAAAGGCCACGCTGAAGCCCAGAGACACTGGCCACTGTTTGAGCTTGTCATTTGGGTATTTTTCATCGAGTGTGCCTGACAGAAAGATAACACACTGTCACAGGGTGCCATCCATCTTCGTTTCCAAGTCACTCCTGGAGAATTCAATCTTGAGAGTGTGAGGTTAGACACTTTGGTGATTAATCAACTCAGCGCTCATGGGTGTGTGAGTGTATGTGTGCAGACCTATACGTGTCTTTGTCTGCTCGCGATAAATCACTGTCTAACCCCGTACAGGACGCACAATGCCTGAGCCCCCTTCAGCCCACCGAAGATAAATTCATCTTCAAGTGATGTGCTGACAATACTAGGACAGGAAAATTATTCTATCTTACTTACCCAGCTGCAGAATAAAGAGCAGTCAGAGTGGTAGATGTCTGGTGTTTTACAGGGGAAAGGGGAGTAGAAAGTGGGAATTTGTCAAAAAGAAGAAAAAAAAAAGGAGCTGGAGGCCGACCAAGAGTGAGCACTGAGAAAGGCATGGGAACACGGTCTTGCGCGCACACAAACATTAGGGTACAGAGTTGATGAATAATTCCTCGGAGCTGTTGGGAAACATCCTATTCAGAAGTGATTCAACTGTGACACAAGGCTTTCGCTTTGTATGTGATTAGGTTTACTATTATGAGCACCATGCGAGAGGTGGTGCAACTTGGGGATTACACAACATTATGAAATATACGCAGTCATGCGAGACAAACAAAAGTGACAGCGCTGGAGAGTCTGTTGCAAACAACTTGCAACTGACATGTGAACTTTAACTACTTGAAGTTACAAAAACAAACGTCACTCATGTTGCAGTTTATCTTAGAACAGTTTATCTCCCCACCCAAACGAACACTGAGGCGCAGTTTAATTTGGCCACAGTTTATTAGGGGTATAGTTGTAGACAAAGGAATGATTTGAGAGAAAAGTTGAGAAGAACCAATTTTAAGGGCTTATAAATGATAATTATCTACTTGATGTGGAGGACGAGAGTAGGACATCTGGTAATATTAATCTTACAAATTTGAAAATGTGATTAAAATGTAAATATACAGTATTTTTAAATTGGCAAGTTTATTCAATTTAATATAACACTGAGTTTAGAGAGTGTTCAACACTCCCAGTATGCCTAGTATCATTAGAACAACACTAATTTTATTTTCTTGTGTGTTATTCTAGTGGCCAATGACATATCAGCTACTGACATATTGTTCATCCTTATTTAAAGTTAACCAGGAGCACAAAAGAAATGCAGTAATCATTTACATACAGATATCATTTCATTTAGTCATGGCCATTTTGATATGAGTGTAAATATAAAATCACCACCTTCCACAAACATACAGCTAACATATTTACTTCAACTGTGACAAAACTATCTGTTAGCAGTTACTAGAGCGTAACGGTGCAGGCCTATCCAGAGGAGTAACACTAAATGTGATTAAAATGTGAACCCGCTGACCCAAGTAACAAGGGTCAGCGGGTTCATCCACCTGCTGCCTAAGGGAAAAAAGGAAGGTCTCTTTTCCATAGAACAGGTGTGCTGGAACAGCAGAACCATCAAAACAAGAAACTCACATGACCAGAGAGAAGTGGCAGGTAATAGGCGGGTGCAGAGGTGAGGAAAGTAGTAATTATGAAGGACTGGTGACTCTCATTATTCCAAGCTTCTGCTGCTGATGTTTGTGGCATCAATGCACGCAAATGCAGCCCTGATTATGAGTCAACAATGTGATTGGTTCCACATTGTTGAGGAGGAAAAGCAGCCATCCTCAGTGGGGTTCCACTGGTTTGTTCCCAACTATACCTCTCTTAGTTTCATTCTGCTGAATGCTGAGAAAGAAGAAGTAAAAGAGAGACACTAAAAGAGAAAGAGAGTGTAGTAGGTATGGGAGGCATTTCTGAGTACAGGTTTATGTTTCCAATCAAGAGATTGTGATCACAACATGTAGCCCGAAGCAAATGGGCTATAACTCAACCACTGAGGGAGGTCTTAAGGCTCGGAGCGTACTTTGGTTCAAGATCATTACTCCTCTCTCCGTAAGTCTTGCAAACATTAGAGAACAGCAGTGCTGAGGAGTGCACAGAGACGGTAGGTCAAATGTTAAGGCATGAGGGGGAAATCCTGAGCTTGAATGGAAAATAAGTGGCAGCAGAATGCATTGTTCTGTTATAGGGGAGTGGTCTTCATGTGAGAGCAACTTAACTCTAAGGTTAGTCCTCAATTCAAAACATCATTTTCATGAAAGAAAGAAAAAAACATGTCAGAGTGGATAAAGACAAACTTTTCCAAATCCACAAACATCATCGCACGTTCTAGTAATGCCACCGCTGAGACAAACAGACAACAGATGTAACCACACACCAAAACTAACACATTTCATACCCTATGATTTGTGCATGAAAGGATATTGTGGCAGCTAGACATGAAGGTAGACACCTTCACAATCCAACTGGTTCAACCATCCCTACAGGGAAATGACACGGCATCACACTGGCATTGGGGTTATATCATGCGGGCATGATGTTCTGAGGATTCAAAACATGCTCACGCCTAGTCACACCCGTGGGCTTCATAACACAGCTGTTGCCTTTTTGCCTACGCCTCACTGCATAAAGTTTTTCCTCTTTAGCTCCCTAATGCCCCCAGTGCTATAATATTCCCTGATGGAAACATAAACATCCAAGAATTGTCACCAGCCAGTGTACCGAGGATTACAGGAAAAAAGGGATGACATATGGAAAGACCTCAAAACTACCCACCCCGTTCATTAACAAAAAAAAAAAAAAAAAAAAAATCCAAACATATATGCAAGTGCAGCTAAAGTCCAGCACTGGATAGATGCTGATAAGGTGGCGACAGAGAGGAGGAGCTTGTTTGGCACACAGGCTGGATGAACTTAGCCATCAAAAGATTCCACCACACACATTCATCTGATAACAGAGACACAAGCTGGCAGAGTTGCATTTACACACACACATACTTCTGCTTATGAACGCTGAGAGTGATCTAATCACTTCATCTCACTTGCAGACAAAACACACACACACACCGGAGTGTGCCTACCTTATCTTCTAGTCGGATCATTCGTGCCCCGATAGTCGGGTATTCTTTATCTTCCCCCTTTCCTGGTGAATGAAAGAAGGAAAAGAAGAATAAATGCACATATATGCATACAAACATTTGATAATAAAAATACTCTTTATTAATAGAAAGTATATTACACATTACAAACATGATGTTATTATCATTTCCATTAGGAGCTCTAAAGAGTTACAATTCTTATTAAAAATCTGTCATTCAGTCATGTTCTTCCACTACTTTCGTAACACAGGTCACAGGGGCAGTTTACAGTTTACTATTGTAATACATCCAGTAAATGTCTGTGGGACAGAGTCATGTAAAGAAATCCTGAACAGTGTTGGGAGGGTTTAGATTAAATCTAAACTCACTTAGAGTAGTTGTAACTTAATAAGGATCCTGGCAATTCAGTCAGATAATTAGACTGGGCTGCCATTTTGTTTCACTTCATTCATTCAGCCTGACATAACGTTCATGTTCACTAATTTCATGTTGGGAGTAATAAGTGACATTTTCATCCCACCAATGTTATTTTTACTTGCCATGAAAGCTGTTGCATTAGTTGCTATGAGTGGGGGACTTAACATTTTCAAACTGATCCAAGAAACGTGTTTTTCTAAGTCATTTGACAGCAAGTTACACAAGTGTTCTAATTCCTGCCTATGGGCACAGTGACACACACAGGATACACAGATTCGCATTACTTACACACATGAACACACGCATACAAACATACCCACATGCAAACAGAGACTTAAACACACACATAAGGGACCTCTCTTTCTCTTGTATTTAGTCTGGCACCGCTTGGTGTATGTGTGAGTTATAAACACAGGGATGCAGTACGGGCTGTCTATCAGATGGAGACTGTTGTGTTTTCTGTGTATTTACCTGGAAGAAACATTCCTGGCTTCCCCAGAGTGCCGTCCAGCCTGGGGAGAAGACAGACCAACTTACACAGAGAAAGGTAAAAACGCTGGCCAGACACACAGGAGATTCAGTTGGGTAAACAGAACTTAATTCCAGCTCATGAGCAAAACTGAACAATAATAAGCCAATTTATAGTTCCAATAAGATTAAACAAATGGCATCAGCCTGAACAGTATTTATACACCATTGCTTTCAAATAAAACCCACAGGCAAGTTTTAAAGGGATGAATAAATGAATGCTATGTACTTACTGAAATGTCAGGCTTTGAAAATAAACAATGAAACTTGCACGAAGTAGACATTCAGACTGTCATTAACAAATTTACCAAAGCAGTGAAAGCATTTAAATAAAGCACGCACTGTAAAACATACTGGTCTTTTAACCACCAAAAGTAAGGATGGATGAAGCACGCTAGAATTTAATAAAATTGTTACTTTAATTTTATTAAGTTCAATGAACTGTCAAATAACGGCCTTTTCATGATTTACTGTGACTCTATGATGTGCCTCTGATGTAAGTGACACCGTTCACTGAACTACTGCAGAAGGAATTGTGAGGTTCAGGTGATGCACTTAGATATATCAGATTCAGTGCATTAGCTCTAAATCACCTACTACATGACTGAATGTTGTGTGGGTGAAAAAAAATATAATAATTTTAAAACAAGCAGACAAAATTTGTGGGAAAAGGACAAAGGGTTTCACTTTTGTGAGGACTGTACTTCATTAAAGCTAAATACAGCACAACAAAGAGTAACAGATGAGATACCATTGAGGTCCAGATCTGTCAAATGAACAGTGAGAACATCAGAAAATGTGTTGTAGGCATATGATAAAATCTAAATGATAGAAACTGTTGGCAGTTGCAAAACTACTTACAGCTGAATAAAACACATTTGAGCATGATATAGTTTTCTTTACTGCTATCGAGTGTCACGGGACAGTTGTGTATAAGACAACATGGGAAAATGAAGAAAGCATGTTCAACTTGATCTATTTTGAGAGTGAGAAGCATGTTTTGTTTTGCAAATTCTTCCTTCTCCTTGTGACTTCACAGTGGAGGTGCGAACAATGAGAAAAAAATGTTTGAAACACAAAGCGAGCGACATGAAGAGAAGAAAGAGCACAAATCAAAGTCAAAGACGCCACCTTCTCTGCAGCTCCTTGATCCGAACCATCATGTTGAGGTGACCCTGGGAATACTGCTCGATCACGTCTCGCACATCATAGGGCTTCCGCGCTTGCTGTGGATCCACGCACACACACACACACACACACACACACACACACACACACACACACACACACACACAAAAACATGGGCACACACACAGTGTGACACAAAAGCCATTGTCAACCACAGCCTCTGTTGCTCGGTCCCCGAAAACATCCCCAACCCCCTTGGGTGCAAAGGGTTCATTGTTAACTCAGTGTGTGTGTGTGTGTGTGTGTGTGTGTGTGTGTGTGTGTGTGTGTGTGTGTGTGTGTGTGTGTGTGTGTGTGTGTGTGTGTGTGTGTGTGTGTGAGAGTACTGACAAGTGCATGGTCATGTAGAAAGCAGTCGTGTTAAGATCCTTTCACAGCTTTGCTTGGTGTGACGCTGATACAAGGAGCATCAGAAAGAACCCAGTGAACTCTTTAGGTACCCTCAGTATACACAGAGTGTAGCATCGGCAGCTGACATCACTTAGGCCATAATTGAAAACACGTAGAGCACTTGGAATCAGTAAGAATATAGGAACCATTCCTAATGACATGTAGCACGGATATGATGGCCAGAGTTTCTCCAACATTTATTTTAAACCGAAGTATTTAATGACATAATTTTTCACACTAAATTTTGCTGAATTCCCTCCAATATGAGTCCATAACTTGCTGCCTGTGTGTTTTTGTGTGTGCAGTACAGTAAGTGAATTCCTACTGTAGCCCCAGAGACAGGTTAGTAGATTTCCCATGATACTACGCCTGAACTGAAGTGAGCACAAAGGAGACATGCAGGTGCAAGTTTCAGGCATTTACGCACACACACACGCACACACACACACACACACACGCACACACACACACACACAGATGCACGGCAGCGCTGCAGCTGATATATGCCCTTGAGGCTCCCCCTCCTCTTCCTGTATAACCACACACACAACACACTTCTCTCATTCCCTCTCGCACTCTCGATCTGTCTTTCTCTTCATCTGTCACCCCTCCCTTGCTATCCTTAACTCCGTGGTGTTTCTCTCTCTGGATTTCCCTTTGCTTACCTGAAATTTCCTCCTGGCAACGAAGTACTGCATTCTGCGGAGAACTTTTACCGCCGACTGCTGCTCATGGGACAACCTGTAACAGAAAGAGAGGCTGACTTAGGTTTAAAAAGAACACAAATATACAAATATTTGTTTCTTTGTTGCAAAATGTGAAGTGGCTTGTTCCGGAGAAGCTGAGCAATAAGAACTCAGAAGTCATTCCACTTGGCCCACGCTGCATTTGAGATTGAAGGACAATGAGTGCACTATGCAATAGTAAAACACATAAGGCTCTGACAGAAGAACACACAGACATTTTGATATATGCATTCATATTTAAAAAAATACACATGTATCCTATAAGTGCATGGACACTCTCTATCTCTCTATCAGTGCTTGCCTTTTTGCTCATAACTGTTAATCCACAACTTTGTGCAAAAGCGAGAGAGAAGAAAACCAGACTCAGTTTGCATCGAGAGGACTCCCAAAACACAAGTCCCTCAGCTCAAAGCAGCACATCTGTGTCAACACAAAGGAAAACCCACTGTTATGGAGCTTAACGCTGAAACAAAAACCACTGGATGCAAACACCACACACAAACTCATACTTGCGTACCGTAGTGACTGTATGTCATGCACTTGTGCTTGTTTTTTCAGGGAGGCGCGCTGTGCACTGGAGCTCATTTGGTTTACTTGTCAGAAAACGCTGAAATCTGTCCTTGCATGTTTCGTGTGCAACTGCAGCATGTTTGGATGAGTAAAAATAGATCATGCGGAGAGAAATTTCACTGGTTTGTGTGATTGAAAACAGAGAAACAGATGAACACTGTACAAAGTAAAGTGTATTGACCGAGGACAGAGTGTATCAATCTTGTCTTGGCAGGTCTTCAAACTCTCAGGAGTCCAGCATTCTAAGAGTTAAGTCAGACTGTAATGCAAGAGATACTGTTGCATTATATTTTCAAGGGTACTGAGGGGCCTCCAAAGAGATCCTTTATGTGTCATATGTTTGTTACACAGCAGTGGATGACTTTTAGAAATGCTCGGTGACCCTCTCTGCATGAAATGTAGGTTGTTACCACTGTACTGTGGTCCTATCGTCAGGTTTTGATGGTAAAACCTCTTTTTAAAATGAATTATATGACATTTAATGTATGCACTTTCCTATGAATCACTGCAAAATGCCTTAAATATAAACATAGAGTCAGATCCATTTTTGGTAGAAAGATAATCTTCAAAGTGTGTGGATGAGTTGAAGACTAAGCACAATCAGCCCCAGGCGCCAGAACATCAGAGGTGCAAGTGCTAAGAAAACGTTTGGTCCAATACATCAGTTTTACTTTAATACTGACAAGTACGAGCCCTTCTTGTTCAGGTTTCTGTGTATTTAAATGCCGAAGAACCCTTATATACTTATTAAAAATAAAAAATTGCTGACCTAATTCTGACACAAAGTGAGATAAAATACACAATTCATTATAATTTATTGGTCTAGATCTTTTATTCGATTGTTTTTTTAAAATACTGTTGGTACTTTCTGGATGGGCAGGGCTCTTATTTGTCCATTTCTCTATCAATCCTCTATTTTATGTTCAGTATGTTTCATAAACGGGTGAACTTTGAGCCATCTGTTGCTATCGGAGACATCAAAGTTAAGCTGGTGAGCGGCAGGATGGTGTGTGTGGGTGGATTAACAGCAACCTGACGTCAACAGATCCGTGCGGCAGAGATTTAGGGGAAGAAAAGGGGATGGAAAACAATCAGGTGCAACTACAAGTACTCGAATACTTCTTGCTTTTACACACATGCCAAGCACAAATGGAGTTCCACAATGCACTTGATGTTTGTGTGTGTGTGCGTGTGCGTGTGTGTTTTAAGTGCTCTTGGTCTTATATTTGTGAGTGCAGACAGAGATAAGTTCCTCTCCAGCCCCTCAAACAGTAGAAGAATAACTCCATTCTTGTGTGAAAGCCAGCACTTTGTGTACATGGGTTATGTGTGCTGTTTTGACCACTTCTCTCCAGCTACATCCCAGTCAGAGCAGACATGCCCACACGCACATACCCACCCTTGACACACAGAAACACAGACCCCTCCCCAAACAAGGGTCTTTGTGGAGTCAACAAGTCGCTCTGAGGTCTTAATTAGGCAGAGGGACAACAAAAGGACTTAACAGACAATGCGTTGACATGGGACCATAAAACATGAACATCAAAGGCTGCTGTCTTTTTTCCTGCCCTCCATGCACGGCCTGCCCAAGCTATAGGAGGAAATGCACACAAACAATACCAAACATAAAGAGCATGAGGCCCTATTTTAGGAGGAAAAAAAAAATCTCTACCACCCACCCCTTTAGCTCCTCGATGAGGAGAAGGATGTGTTTTTTTCTCCTCTTTTCAGTGTGACTTGGAGGTTCAAGCATAATTGAGAAAGAAAACACATGTAGGAAACAAAAAACATGTGCGGTTTTGATCGTTGTACAACTGTACCCTGCTCCCTTCTTGCCCTCCTCCCGTTTCCTGCATTTGACACAAATGCGCACACATGTTCAGTGGGTAAGTGTGATAAAAGAATAACACGGAGGGCTTTTTGTCCAACACCAGCCCCCTCTCCACTCCATTAAACATTTGGCAAACAGAAACTGAAGGAATGCAATTCCCACATCTCTGCTGATGCTGCCCTTCAAACACTTGCTGGCTCTGACTCTGCTTCTTACTCATCTCCTTCCATTCTCTCGTTTTCATACTTTGCATTTATTTGTCATCTGTGCAGAAGATTTTAGACTCGGTGCACCCTGGGGACTCCTCATGAGCCAGATCTCACCCACGACAACTTCAATATCCCTTCCATTGTCCTGAGCTGTATGATTCATTCTTCTGAGAAAGCTGGTTGTGTGTATTTTAAGTCTAAGGATTAACTCTCAGACTCACCGCTCTTCATTACGTCAACTTTAGAAGTCATGTACAAGCTCTAGTTGTTATGAACCAGCCTTGACCCTCTCTTGAAAAGCAGTGACAGATTTAGCCCCACGGCTTCCCCTGGATCCCTCTCTCTTAATAAGTTTCCTCTTTTTTCATTTACAGATGGTCACTTTGGAGACCTTGGAGTTGTCAATGGCAACTCTCCCTCATCCCCCACCACCAGGGCTCTTTCTTTGGCAGGGGACCGTCAAATATCCTGTGCTTCCATGGTGCGCAGCAATAACCTTGGAGTCAGTCAGGAGAAAGCAGCCTTAGACATCAATGTGCTACGGTCAGGGCCCAGCAAGACTGCTGGCCTATGTGTGTGCATGTGTGTGTGTATGTGTGTGTATGCGTCTGCATCTGTGTGTGTGTGTGTGTGAGAGATAAGCTTTATGACTGGTGCTTTGGTCCATCAAAGAGATGTGCTCTTCTTCTGTTCTGCTCAAAAACAGACATCCCTTTATCATATCTTGGAAGGATAAGATGACTACATTCTTTCAGAAATGTTTGATCTGAAAAGTAATGGCATGCCAGAGGGTGCTGTGGTTAGAATTATAAGAGCTATGACACGATGTCGTAACAGCAAAGTTTCAACATTAAATGAGGATTTTAAATAAGTGGGGTTCGTGCAGTTCTCAACTTAAGTAATGCTCCCATGTCATTTCTCAAACAGGAAATGGCATGGGAGTCTTGGTGGCTAATTCTGAAAATGCCTAATGTGTGTGAAAATAAGTGATCCCATGCTAGTGTTTTCAGGTTGGGAAATATTTCACTGAAATTCCCAAAACTGTCTGAAAATTGCCAAAGTCTAGCAAACAAGAAAACTGTGCATTGCAGATAAGATCAGGTCTGGAGTAGTACAGACACGGTCCAGTTACTTTGCTCAGCTTTTGAAACCTTCACCTGCTCTCTGTGGTCATCTAAACTGTGACCTAATATGCCCAAACTCATTCACTTCTCTTTTTGTTTTCAGACAACTGAATGAACATCAAAGTGCAGATATCCTTGATTACTATTGTAATCAGCGGCAGAGCCAGAACATTTTGATAGGGGCGGCCAGCCTGAGACTATTGCTCACATTGTCTTGTTTTCCTAGCACAACACTGTTGGTTGAACATTAACGTTGTTGGTAACTGACTCTTATCATTTACTTGTGCCATGTTGGTTTACATGGGAATATATATACAGTATAATAAGCTTTTTTTGTAACCCTCAGTTAATTAAAAATCTGGAACAGTTACTAAAGTTCTGCTTTTAAAATATTTCATAATTACAATTTAACTAACATAAAATAAGATCCTTGTGGCAAAAGTGTCCATGTTTGGCTCAGGACACCCACACAGTAAAGACATCACACTGTGTCCACCCAGCCTTTTGTTTCTTTCTTTTGGCTGCAGGTCCTGAGTCAATATTGTATTGTTCAGCGGTTTGTGTCACTCATTTACAGAGCTCTTCAAAGTACATTTAATCCCTGCAGTCTTTAAGAGTCTCTACAAGAGCTTCAAACAAATCCACAGCTAAACCTAAACCATACACACTTAAACTAATAAAAACACGTACAAACACCTTCTTTACATATAAAAGACAAATGCATTTTTACACTGTCTATGCATTTTTGCGACAAAATTAGTGTAAGCATTTTCTGGTAAGTCAGAATTAGTTGGTTGTACGCGGTTGAACCGTTAAAATGGAAACAACAGTCACAGAAAATAGGGTGTTACTGAATGTAACTTCAATTCTATGAATACATGCGTAGCTTTGTAACAGGTTTCACTGCTGGTTGTGGGGAATGAGGGGCTGTAGCCACTCATTCACTCTGCTCCTGTTTTTTACAACTGCAAAGTCAACTGTCATGCTTTCGTCTCTTTTTGCAATTATTTTTTTCTAAACTGTATTTGAGTCTTGCTGCATTTACATCCACATGGAGGTTGAACTTGACTCACTCAGAACCTGAACCGGGAAAACTCAACTACATGTCACTCAGCAAGATGCAGCTGGTTAAATATGGCTTGTGATACAACAGTTTCCTTCCTCCCTGTGTGTCTGCTCCAGTTGTTTTCATGCCCCCCTATTCTCAGATCAATAGACACTGATCACGACATGCTGGAGACAATAGCAGCAACCCAACCACATCAAAGCACAGTGCCCATTAGGGCTGATGACAAAGAGAGAACAGAGAGAGCAAGCCATGTTTGATGTGTGTGGCCACAGAGACTGAGAGAAGAAAAAAACGACAGAGGCCAGAGATACTGTAGACTTCGCTGTCCTCTTCCCCTCACACAACACACAGCAAAACTACTGCAAACACGTTTGTGTAGGAATTAATGACGCGAAAGCAGAAAAACATTCTCTCACATTGAAAGGAAAGGAAATAAACCCTGCTGAAAGGCAATGAACACTTGGTTAAGGAGGTGATGATTAAAATGTTATGGTGATATATTCCAGAGATTTCCATCATCATGTGTAGAGTGTCCCTATATGGTTGGACCTTAAAAGGTACATTTGAGTAAGAGTCTCCTGTCTTAAAGCCTGTGAAAGAATCCCACCAACGCCTCTTTGGAGATCGTCAACATCCTGGTGACCTCATTGAAGTCCCACCCGTGTTTAATGTTAATGATGCCGAATCTCACAACCTGTCATTATTTGAGAACAGAGACAGTCATAGCTCTTTCCCACCAAACAGAGAGAAGATTGGAGAGGAGCACACTTCTAACAAGTAGACTAATGACTGGTGAACTCTTCCTGACACGACTCTGCCAATTTATCTAAAGATTTGGGTGAGGAGGTTTCCAGTTAGGCCGCCAAGAAAATGTAAAACTACAGCCGTGGGAAAAATGCCTTGGTATGAAGGCTACAAAGAACATAGATTGTAATCTGGAAAATATAGACAAACACATAACTGCAGACGTTTTAAGGATATTAGTTTCGGTGGTTTTGACAAAGAACATAACCCTGTTTTTGATACATCCCACTTAAGATATGTTCTTACAGTTCCTGCCATCAACAAGCAGTAAGGAAGGAGACTGGCACAATGGCTGCCTCAAAGATATAACAGACTAATGCCGGGTCTCAGGGTTAATGTTCAAGGCCTAAGGTGTAGCCTAAAGAGGAGGATGTGGCAGTAACTGTTCTTCAAAGTCAACCTAATTAGAGAGTTGGATAGTTGTGGGGTTAATGACCCTCTCCTTGCTACCAGACCTTGTTCAGGTCTAAATGTCTAGCCTAAGGTGGCTGTACATGTTCATAAAAATATTAGAGTAAGTTTCTTTTCAGAGGGCATTTTCCCCTATTAACACTGTTTGTCAAAGTGAGTCGTCTCTATTCAGGGATGCTGATCGTTTGGTTGGTCAGTCAACCACTTCAGTCCCAAATGAAACGTCTCAATAATTTCCATCTAAAACCATCATCAGGACAGAATTACAATGTTTCTGATACTATGGTTTGTCTCTTGAATAGTTACCATGACTGACAGAACTGTAAGCATGACCAGGGATTGGTAAATATTAAAGATACAATACTTTTGCCTCTAATATCTGTAATTTCCTGGTGCCTGGAAATTCCTAGCAGGTCTTGATGGCAGTGTATGATGCACATCACACCATCGACACCACCTGCTTTCCATGTAACCCCACATACCAGAGGTTTCTTATCAGTGGCTAACCCAAGTTGACTGGATAACTAGCTGGGATACTCTACTGTCTTATTTCCACATGTTGACACATATCAAGTCGACAAAAAAGCAGCAATATTAGCACATTCCCTACCTAGAGAGACAGATTCCAGCTCATGTGCTTTAAATTCTTTCATTATAATTGATCCCGTGGCTACTATAGGCATCAATTCACCTGCCAGTCTTCTACATATTGTCTGTTTTTTGCAAACGCAGTAGTTGTGGTACTAAAATGCCATTCTTTTGCAAGCTGTGTGAGTTGTAAGCTCCCACAAATAAACACAATTTGAACAACAAATATATAACCGTGCTGACTTTCCAACTCTGGCATGCATGAGAGTGTGTTTGTATATCTGTATAAAAGCCATGCTGACTGACTTGGTCCTGGATGACAAGTGGGAAGTAGTGAGCCTTACAAGTGGCCACATACACAAATCCACATGCGCCAGTATTCAGCCTAAATGAAAGCAAAGAAAACATATATAGACATACGTAGAGGCCAGTGGACGTCCAACAAATTCACAGTCCCTCTGTGTTTAGAGCAACATTCTTGAGGTAATTTGTATGTGTGGGTATGTGTGTGCATGTCACGAAGACAGGAGGGCGATTGGGTTTCTTCAGTTGGGGAGGAGGGAGTGAGGTGGTGGAGAAGGATTTATAATTCATGGCCTAATAGGATTTGTTGCTATTTAGCAGGATTAGGCATGTTACAGAAAGAATCTATTTATTGCTGCCAGTCGGGGGGTCCCCTTGCTTGGGTGGAGTGGGGAGGTTTTTGGGGGTGGGTAGAAGTGAGGTGAGGTCAGGGGAGTTTTTGCATGAATTCTCGACAATTTTTTTCCCCCCCCCCAATCATTTTCCGGGATAACCCCTGGCACAAACACGCCCCTGAGCAGCCAAAGCCACCACCCCTCCTCTCCACTTTTAGTCCAACTCCAGCCACCATCTTTGGAGTAAATTGGCTGTTTCTCTTTTACAGCTCTCCGGTAATCCAAGCACATGAGCCCAGTGGTCAGCCATCCCAACATACATGGCCGTTCATGTGTGTTTTTTTGTGTCCAGGGACAATTAGAACCTCCTCGTCCTCGCTGGAGCACAGGCTTGCTGGAGGTGGCGGTCACAGCCCTGCCTGACTTAATCCCAGCAATGGACCCAGCGGGAAAACAGAGAAAATAAAGAAAAGAAGAGAGCGAAAGAGAGGAGGGACAGAAAAAGAGAACAAGGAAGAGATGGAGGGTGACCTGTGGGCCTGCTTAGCGAAGGGGCTTCCCTTTCATAAGCCAATGAGTTTAGATTATAAAACTGAGCTCCTTTTCAAAGGAGCATTATTCTTTCATTCATGTGTGGTTGGGGCTGCAGTGGGGGGCTGACTGACATTAAAGACTGCTGTTTAATTAGTCCTTTCTACAGTGGTTAGCCTTTTTGTTCCCGCTTTCAGCTAGGGGAGGCCAACCAGGCCTCCCTAATGGTCAGTGGCAATTGTGGTTTGTGTGTGAGAGAAAGAGATCGTGAAAGAAAAATGTGGAGAGATGGCATTTTTTTCTACTTATTCATGCAGCATATTTTTGTCAGTCATGATGAACTCTTCCATCTTAGCATTTTAGTGAGGAACTCAGTTGAAAGAATGATGGATTTGCAGTGAGAGTGCAGAGAAAGTTGTTTCTGTCAGCAGCCACCCTGAAAGGTGGGTGTGTTTGTGCATGACAAATGCATAGAGGGATGTACTTGAAACAGACACTGATATGCATTTAATTTGCTGAACTGCAATGTATTGATTTCTTTGCTCAAGAGACAGAAAAATAGAGTTTTGATGCTGACAGTTAGCACTCAGACTCCATTATTGAAATTATGATGCTTAGGGGTCTAGCTCTTTCAGTATAGTAGAGGCCATGCACCTTCTTAGCTGAATATTATACCAGGCTCATAGTGTAAACCAGGAAACTAGAGAAAATCACCTCAGTTGCACCTTTGTTAGGTGAGGAAAGGAGCGGAGTGGATTTCAGATGAGGGATATGGCTGAAAGGCCAAACACAACTCGGCAAACTTCTTTCAAAATACGGTGAGGAAACAAGTGGAAAAAGGCCGGCTAATCAACAACCCCATCGGTGGTTCTGCTTTGGTTTGTTTGTCATTTATTTTCACAGTGACACAAGATAAGAGTCAACAAAATAAGACGTCCAGTAAATACACGCCTCTCTAACTCCCACTCATAGTAAAATGGCATTATGTATAAACTGTGAGTGAGGAAAGAAAGGAAGAGAGTGGCGGATCGTTAGAGAGATTGAGAGAGACAGAGAGAAGGATGGAGTGGTGGAGGTGGAGTGGAAGTGGTAACAGTAGTAAGTCATAATGGACAGTAGGGATTTATGGCAGCAGATGAGGCTGAGAATGTCTTGGCAGAGTCGCTTTAATAGCTTCCGTTCCTGGTCCAGTGTTCAATTAGCACAGCGCCTCTGTCTCCAGGTCTGTCCCTGCCTGGACCATAATTACAGCAGCAGTCCAAACACACGAGCAGACAGAGAGGCAGTCAGGCGCACAGAGAGGAAAGCTGAGAAAGGCTAAAAGGGGTTTTATCACTGGCACTGCTGCTTCTTCATAACTCACTCTCCACCTAATGCGCAGTAATTTCAATTTATGCTATTCTCTGTATTCTCTCATTGTTGTCTTAGTGATATGTTGCTTATACAGCACAGACATTAAATCATACTAATTATGATTTGTTGTATTACAGAAGAATATAATAGAGTCCATCCTCAGTGTACGTTCTCTTGCGTGTTCATGTTTTCAAATCAAATTCGGTGTGACGTCACAAAATCCTGCATGTATATACTGTGTATGAACACAGAGAAAGTTTGCCTCTTAGTTAAATGTGAAAACAGCCATCTAGTGTGAATTTGTGCAGTCATGTACAGTGAATGTCCATGTATTTAGAGGAACACATATCAGGTATGCAAAACACACAATATTAATACAGCTGTGGAATGCCTCAGATGCCCTGTGTTTTACAGGTCAACATTTAGAGATCTGAAGACTTGGAAATGACTTGTTTTTAGTACATTCTTTTATTATTTGTTGCAGCAAATTCCCCAAGCTAACAGGTGAAGCCTTAAAATATTGAAATAAAAATAAAGAATCTTTCCTATTTTGTCTTCTCTAAATAGTTACATTAATCTAATCTGGTCAAACAGTCAAAGGTCAGTTTTAAGTCCTGGCAGGGTTAGCAGAGCACCATGCGGTGTTGTGTGACTGGAACAAATGATAATGCATATCAGTTCGAGTTTATGCACTTAGAGTACAAGGGGGCAAAATGAGAACCACTGTTACATTTACAAGGCTGACTACAGGCTATGATCCCATCTCTCTGAGTGTGTAAGCAGTCCAGGTCAGGAACTGCTTCTTGCTTGCTGCTATAGTGGGATCATATGACTGTACACTAAGAGTTCACGGGCCCAGGAGGAGATGAAAGATGATCAGAGGGCTCAGTGGGTGCAGCAGGGTCTATGATTGGTCAAATTGACCTTCCTAATGTTCTCTGGTGAGATGAGATGTGAGAGGAAAGTGTGTCAGGGTGAATTACGGGCAAGTATCACAGCTCTTAAGCTCCTCTCAAAATTATATGCTTTTGGTTCAACACTTCTTTTGAACTAGCGCTGATTTGAGTTATTTAAATGATATTGGACAGCTGTTTCAACAACATTTAAATACTGTGCGAAGCCCCGGGTCGATGTTTTTCTAAAATTGCCATCTTACAGTAAAACCTGATCATGTAATTTCAGAATTTGGACTCGACATGTTCCATTTAAACTACACGTAAAAAACATATCCCTTGCATTTGTTGTCTATACAGTGTCACTTTGAACCTTGAATGTGTTTGAATGTTGCTGGAATATAGTGGCAGGATGGTTTAAAGTCACTTTGAGTAATATTTGTGCTATTTGTGCCAGATCTGCTGATCTTGAGATTGTGCTCCAAAAGACATAAAATCTAATTTGAGAGAGAGAACAAACAATAGCCAGAATATTTGGACAAAGCAGACAATAGAAGTTTTCTGCTTTTCCAAAACACTGTGAACTGAATGTCCAATTTTTAAATCTGGAAGATAAAACTAAAAATTATTCTGAAGTTTAATTCTGGGACAGTTTGAGTGTGAGCTCAGGGCCAAATGTTAGCACACAAATACAAGACCAATACAAGGAAACATACAAAGGCATGCATTATTTGTTGGAAATGATGGAACATTACGATGATATAACAACACTGACCTAAGAGCATGATGCAGTTGGAACACCGGGTAATGAATATGATGAAAAATGACTTCCAACACCACTCCACACTGACAGACAGGAAAAACAGACATGCTGGCTCTGCGCCCAGAGCATTAAATGACAGGCTGAAGTTCAGAGGCATTTATTTGTCATAATACTAAACTAACTGCAGATCAGCTGATATCTGTCAACATGCCTCACCTAACACTAGCGCGATACAGCGTTGACTGACTGTGTCAGCCATGTCTACATCAAACAGACAAAACTTGGAGAAAACAGGGGGACAGGAGAGAAAAAAAATGAAAGAAAGAAAAGACTAAATAAGAAAATGAGGAAGGAGAAGAAGAAATGCGGGATTCATCCTGTTTTCAAAGAGCCCAGTTATGAGAGCGGTTATCTGAAACGAGGCGCTGGGAACAGGGTGCAAAGCCATAATTGGATGCTTGTCCCCGGCCAATTTTTCAGGGCAAATTATCAACGCATGGGTTGGATTGCTGGAACCACATTGTGGAGGTGGGAACATTGGGAGCTTTGAGAGGCCTGCATGACACATTAATAGAATCATTTAGCACGCTGGGATAATGTGATGGATGGAGCAAAGGCCCTGCATCTGCTGCTGCTGCTACCGCCACATTCACCCCGCTGGCTCAGTGCAGACGTAGGTAGCGCTGACAAAGGTGCGGGCATCAGGATCTGCGCTCATGTGTTTACACTGAAATGTGTAGACAAGCATGGCAAAGCTCCTCTTGGCAACATGCACAGAGCCTTGTCTATCTCTGAGTGAGTGAGGAAAATGATGACCAGGCATGTTGCTTTTGGAAAGCCCGCTACGCTTTGCCATCTCAGCTTAGGACCGCCTTGTGTGCCTCCCCTGCTCCCAAAAACAAACTGTCACTCACAGCTTGCCACTGACCTCCAAATTTCCAAACTCAAACAGACAAAAGAAATATACTTTGGATAACAATAACTTTAGAAACATAATCATTTCAGGCTCTTTATTTGTTGACACAGAACGCAA
Organism: Amphiprion ocellaris; assembly: GCF_022539595.1. Classification (NCBI taxonomy): domain Eukaryota; kingdom Metazoa; phylum Chordata; class Actinopteri; family Pomacentridae; genus Amphiprion; species Amphiprion ocellaris. Next base: position 17,832,396 of record NC_072768.1, read on the forward strand.
TACTGGATCCCCACTTCAAAGTTAGACATTGCAGAGAAAATTGGAATAATTAAAAAGTTGCATGCTGCCATTGTCATTACTGCAGTACAGTAAGCGTGGGCAGTTTATACTGTCCAAATATGTGTGTGCCCACTGCTACACAGGGTGAAGTGGAAGGAGTTATGTAAGCTAGCCACTGTTCTGAAAGAAAAAGTCCTTTTTGCTGCTGAAAGATGGCCTGGATGAATGTAAATATCTCCAAATCAGGACAAAAAAATGAATCTGTTGAAAAGACTGTTTTCATAAAAAGACAGAAAAACGAAAACAAAAGTCAAGTTCAAGTCAGAAAGGGGTATTTCCAAAAAAAATGTGATCCAGATGGGTACTTCCTTTCGCTGCATCTCTCCACCAAGTTTTATGACACTCTAGTTTTTACGTAATCCTGCTGACAGACAGACAAACAGACAGCAGTGAGAACATACCTCCGCCTCGGTTCCATCTTGGTGGAGGAAACCTCCAGTCACTGACCTCCAAATTTTGTAGGCATGCAGCTATGGTAGGCTGATGCGAGTGATTGCATTTTGTACAATTCTGGATGAAGTCAGCTTACAATGCAATTTAGAATCGCTACAGCTCTGATCTGTGCCACTGGCTAGCATATTTTCTATTTCAAAATCCAGTGAGGCAGCATCTAAACCTTTTTGCAAAGGCAGAAAAATAGTCCCAGAACCTGCTGCTTTTACCACTTCACCCCTCACTACTCTGCATATACACAAAAATGTATAGTTTTGCTCAGTATTTCCTTAACCATAGAAAAGCATCATCCCATTATAATCATGCATTTACTACTTGCTACAGTCTATGCTTGCTGGGACATTACACCACTTCAGCTTAAAAGCAATTATTTACTGTAAAAACAACAAACTAATAATGTTCCTAAATAAATCCGAGAGCTCAGTAGATGGCCCACTACACGACTGGGTGTGTAGTATCTTGAAGCAGAGGCTTGTGTATACTGTTGTTGGCCAGAGTCCAGTCCGGGGAGGGAGAATATTTCATACAAGAAATCCTCTCCATGCAGGAGGTGAGGTAGCTTGGAGCTGTCAGGAGAACCTGTCCACCTCTGCACGGTGCACACAACCTCACATTCAAGACACACAACGGCTCATATGCGTTCTTTTCACAGATAAGGACACATAAAGACGGCCTCAAACACATGCACAGCAAAACAACAGAGAGAGAAATGGGGAGGAGGGGGCAGCGGCGCAAGAAAAGGGAAAGAGCGAGAGAAAGGGCAGCGGGAGAAAGAGTGCGAGATAAAGAGAGTGAAAGAAGGCCTTCGCAAACAAAAGAAAAGTCAGTTACACACAGAGAGCGAGGAGGGCAGGGGAAAAGCAGTGAAAAACACAAATCAGCAAAAAAGAGGAAGAGAGAGAGAGAGAGAGTGAGAGAGAGCGAGAGAGAGAGAGGGGGAGAAAAAAAATCTCTTTGCCTTCAGCCTTGGAGTGGGAGGAGTGAGAAGGAGAGGCAGCACAGGAGAAGGAGGACAGAGAGAGAAAGAAAGAAAGAAAAAAAGAGATATGGATAGAAAAAGAGAGAGCGAGGAGGAGGAGGAGAGTGTCAGGGCTAGGGGTGATTAAGCCCGGGGTCTCCTCTCTGCAGAGACACGTGCGCAGACTTAATCAAGTCGACGCCAGCCCTCCACATTTCCACATTACTCCCTGGCCGCCTGCCTGACAGGTCCGAAAGAGGGAAGAGAAGAGGAGCTAAAGGAGTCTGCCCCCCCCCCACCCCCACCCCCCCACACACACACACACACACACACACACACACACCCTCCTCCCCGTGCTCCACCATCCCCAGGCCCTAGAGCGATGCCAGAACACATGTGAGCAGCGGTGGAGGGAGTGGATGGGTGTACGTTTGGGAGCGGAGAGCAGAAACACTACCGACTCCACTAAATGAAATGCTATAAGCTGCACAAAGTACCCTACTCCCCCTGAAATCTCTGCTTTTTAAAATACAAAAAATTTTTTAAAAGGTGTGCACGATGAAATCTGTTCACTTTTACAAAACTGGAGGAAGGCAAGAGGAGATTTTGCAGTGAGAATGCATATGAATAAGGTTCCTTTTCTAGCAGAAATTACAGCACTAGACTAGTTGAATAGGTTTTTAATTTGGCTTTTAACTAGTTTTTAGTTAATTTAGCTAGTTTCTGCTGAATCCTGTTGCAGTCACACTGTAGTCCTGCAAGTGTGGTCATATATTAAAAAGAATATCTGAGGAGGTTTTTTTAAGTCATATCTGAGCACAACAGAAATGAGTGGGACTATGTTTTCGTTTCTGTCACATCACAGACACAATCTCTCTCACAAATACACACAAACACTCACACTGAAAATAAACAGCACACACCCTCAACCGCACTCTCTCGGTTTCATAGACAGTTATTTTTTATTCTTGACATCCTCTCCCTTTATAAAAAAAATACTGTACACCTTCTCTTCCCTTCCTTTTCTCCCCTACCCCTCCTATTTCACTTTCATGCTCTTTCTTCCCTCCTAGCTGGAGGCCAAGTGGATCTGGGCCCAAGGTGAGGTATAGCAATGTCATTTAATGAGCAGCTTAACTCCAGCACACATGCCACAGAGAACGACCTGCACGGGCATCTGCACTGCAAAAAATGTTCAACCGAACGGTCTTCTATGGATTTGTCTTAAAACAGAATCAAAGGCTTCGCTTCTGTATTTCTTGCAGTGGAGCTCAGTGTCAGTTCACAACAATGAGGCCTGCTTACAGCATTTCCAGTAATGGGTCAGCTTCTAATCTCTTGGAGCGAAAGTTTCTGATAGAGATGGAAACAAAGAGACATTTGGTTCCACGCCGCTTGTTTCTGAACAACTACTGAGGTGTAATTTCAACGTATCAAAGAAACAACGGCCGGCCTGTGCCAGTCTAATCTGCCTTGAAATTATGCACAGGTGGTTTGGTGATAAGGTTAGGACGAACAGACGCGGTGTGTATGCGAGCATGTGTGAATGTGCATGCACACTTGTATATCTCCTGGCACCATATCAAGTGCAAAGCTCAATCCTAAACATATGCATGTGTGTGCGCACACACACAAACACACAAGGGGGCCCTCAGTGGTCTCCTCTGACCTGTGAGTGAGGGCTAATTAAGTGAAAGGAGATGACAATGAACAAGGGCCTCCCATAGGCCAAGCCATCACTCAGGCCTGCTGTAATGAACACCCACCTACAGGTGTGCTGATCCCCAGACAACTCTGCACACACAGACATACACACACGCTTACTCACACACAAATACCTCCATTAACACAAAAGGACACACTCAGACATGTGCATTATGATAGCATGCACACATACAGTGTGTAAAGAAAAAAGCAGCATTCATGGAAACATACTGACACATCCACATATGGAGACACACACTGACATTGTCAAGCGACGCAGCAGCTCCGGTCCTGTTTTACTGTCACAACCGCAGCGCTGACAGTTCATCAGTAAAGATTTCGCCATCAGAGACGGGCGTGAACATCTGTCACCTGGTCTGCTGGACATTAACATCCATCAATCAATAATCACACGTAACTGGTTACTGTTACGGAGAAGAAAAGGAAGAAAAAATGGTGCGGTAGAAGAAACACACCACCCCATTACATGTTTTCCATTTACTTATGAAACACCCAACGTTCAAATAAAGTGTTTTCCTCCATGAGCAAGGGGGTGTCATCTATCACATATTGCATTTTTAACTTGATGAAGGCTCTCAGGAAACGGTAACCAAATCTACCCTTTACGCCTGAATGTTTTCATTTCACATTTCAATTTAGAATAATCTGCTGCCTGAATAATGTTACCAAAGCACCCTTCCTGTATGGCAAAGTACTTCAATACAGTATATTTCCCTCTCAGATTAAAACCAGGCTTCCCTTGCTGACTTGCCTTTTCCATTTCCAATGAGTGATTAAACTTCACCATTTCATTTCCTACAAATGTGCCAGGTTAAGTGCCATGGCTATCCCTGCAGCACTAGTTCTCCCTCTGTTTTTATGGCCTTAATTAACAGACTCTAATTGCTTCTGAAAAGAAATAAATAAGGTAACCAGCAGAGCGCATCCTACTGTTAACGGATTATTTCCTCTCTGAAAACAATAACAGAATGTTCTGGTTTGTTCCCCCGGGGCCTGTTAGCGATTCTCTGCCTCAATATTTGTTACAGACGAGTTATAAATGTAGACGTTGGATTTCCTTGAGTCCTCCAGAGATGTGTGTCTAACAAATGACACCAAAAGGAGATTGAGTGCAATGAGCGCTCATTTGTTCTGAAATGTAATATTTTCCCATGTCACAGTAGTCATCCATAAAATTACGCTTGGAAAAACATTACTGTAACATGGAACTCTCTCCAACTTTGATGAGTTTGAAGTTCACACAATCCCAACTGGCGCAATTACTATTCTGCATGTAATGAGAAAGGCCACCAGCCAAAATAAAGGCAGCCCATTGAAAAGAACATGTTTTCTTCTCTCCTAGCCTGGTCTTTCTAGTACACCAGCGAGAGGAAATGAGTCTCGACATCAAAGTCTGACGAGGAAGTGACTCTCTTCCCCTCCTCTGTGCAGAGCTGTCCACTACACCTGACACACGATGAGAACACACACTCGTACATGCACAAATACACCGCCTGCCCCTTATTTTTTTCCAGCCTCTCACTTATACCTTAACCATGATATCACCCAGTGGTGTAATTGCAGGTCGGGGGCCACAAACACCTTGAGATTTCTCAAAAGGCACCGGAGAGGAGCCGTTGCAAGTTTTACGTGGGTGGGAGAGTTCGCATTTTCTGGGGGAGGCTCATCCCGCACTGGAATGCAAATATTTAGCTTGCCCCTGGTATAAAATGAAAATTACACAGTACAACAGGAATACCTGTGCAGCTACCCAGGTGACCGCCAGCCTGGCTCCATCCACCAGGACGTAAATATAGTAATTACCCACAAGCCTCATGGGCACAAAGGGGAGTCAGTAAAGGAGTCTTATTGGCTGTTACTGGACAATGACTCATGACAAAAAATGAACTTGTGCTGGCACAGCAGGACGGCGGCTGACATAACTAATCAGGGAGGCCATGAGAATGTTTCTCAGAGATTAAATGCAGACATAAATATTTGTTGCTCCGTGATAACGAGCACGAGATTTATTTGAGTAGGAGACACAACAGCCAAGAGACAACAATACTGCTTCTGGAAACCACTTAGCTTCACACTCCAAGAAGAAAGAAGAGGGTGTGTTCACATTCAAGGGTTGCATGGGGTCGCTGTTGCCATTTTCAGGCTGACCCCTGTGTCTCTGGGACATACATCCGTCCATCCACTGGTGCAATCTAGCCCAGCAAAAAGGGCTCTGGCCATGCAGACACCAACACCTCCACTGTTTGCACAGTGCTCTCTGATGCTGTGTACGTTCACCAGTGGTGTATGTGCGAGTGAACAGAGAGGCAGCGACAAGGAAGTTTACAACAAAGTGACAGATAAAGAAAATTAAGTGAGAAATTTTTTTTTTAAAAAACAAATGAGAGAGAAAGGCGTTATAGAGGACTGACAGAAACAAGACGAGGGATGGGAGGGAAGGAAAAAGAGGGAGAGTGCCCTCTACAGAGAGGACAGAAAAGTCTAAGCTGCTGTGACCTTGACAATGAGTGAAAGAGACAGAAGAGAGAAAAATAGAAAGGAAAAGGCAGAAAGCTCTGCATGCAGTGTCTGATGCAATGACGAACAGATATTACTATATCTGTATTGGAGTTAAATAAATACAAATGTACCAATTTGAGTTTTTCTGACATTAAATTTGGGAAATTTGTTGAATGAAGTCAAGTTATTCCATATTTAAATAAATGATGGAGACTATTTTTATTTTCATGTTCATTTGGACAAAGCACACAGACAATATTTATTCTTACTACTACTTTGTGAAGAAAAGTAACTTGCCTTTGCATTTCTTTCATGTATTCAACAGACCGGTAGTCGAGTCTCTGTGCATGCTTATGGGAATAAGTCTCCTCCTGCCCACATGTGTCTTCTCCTCATGTGTGCGTTTGTGTATTTATGTGACTTATGTACATGTGTGTGTGTCAGGCGCTGTGAGTGTTTGAATGGATTTTCCAGAGGCCTGTAATACCAATGCCATGTGTTGGAGAGGTTCTTTTCCTTGTATATTGACCATGACATCCAGCCAGCAGCACCTGCTGCACCATAGATACACCTGCAACACAGTAAAACCATGGAAACACCCAGAATGGAAAATCTTCACAACTGAACCCAATACAGAACAATAGAGACAACCACATGGCTGCAGAAAAAGTACACACATTAGGCTCTTGACCTGTTTTAATCACATTTGGGCTCTATAGCAGGGTTTTGGGGGGATTTTTCACATAGGACATCAAAAGACGTGCCACAGCCGATACTCAACTATACTAGAGAAAAGTGCTTCTGTTTTGGTTTTCAATGACTAAAAACAACAAATAGGCCTACAAATTATAGGTATAGCCTGCAGCCAGTCAACACACAGCGGTGCCGTACACAGCTCAGCCTCCCTGCTCCTCTTGCCAGGATAAATCTTCAACTCAGAGTTTTCTTTATTCTGGACTCCTTGTAGTTTTGGGCCTGGCATGTGTCTCCGTAGAGGACTGTTCTCTGAGCTCAGTGGAGGTGGAATGGCTTTGGAAGTGGCTCACTTTCTTGTGTGAGAATTTCTTGCTATCAGACATGGCTGAAGCCGAAGAAATCCTATCAGAAACGGAAGAGTCCAAGTCAGCCAGAATAAGGTTGGAGCTTTAGGAAATCTCCACCAAGCCTTCATTGACTTTGCCATGGCCAGACCTTCGCAGACAAAAATGCAGAAAACATTAGTAGCACCTTTCCAGCAGCTCCTTTGTGCCAGTAGAGCTGGTTTACTGAAGCTTACACGTGTGTCTTTTAAGATGTGCCTTGCTTTCAAGGCTGCTACTGGTTGTTAAATTTTTACAGGTTATACAGTATACTCTTAATTTTTTAAGACCACCAATAATATACACCAAGACATGCCTGCAGGCAGTGGCTATCATATATTATTTTACACACATTTCACATCATTCTTGCAACACTAACAGCCTACAGTCACAGTTAACATGCTGATGTTGTATGTAGCAAAAGAACTGACTGTTTATTATGTTCACCATCTTCTTGGTACATTTGGGAATATCATTAGCTTTGCAGGTATTTGATCATAAACAAATGTAATTAACGATATCTATCCTGTACACTATGATGACATGCAGCACTTTTTATTATGAATATGTTCACTCTCTTCTGGAACTTTCATTACGGCTGACATTTACGTTCATCTATTCCATGAGATACTTGTGTTTAGCTCATATTCACACCCTGTAACACGTTGGCTTCGCTCTCAGCAAATGACAGCAGCTCGCTAAAACTGGCAGTTGACTGGTTTCCCCAACGCCAAGTCAATCTTGTAGCATGTGTGCACCCAAACACAGTTGTAAATAAAGAGAATGAGTGGGCTGATACAGGGCTACACGGTGTAAAAAGACCTTTGGAGAAACCCAGCAATGAAAGGACCAACCGCACGACACTCCCTCTCTGCACTGTGACTAAATGGCTTGTAAACCGCACCCAAATTTTTGACAGCTTTGCGTATGAACACACATGTGCCTCATAACAATTAAACATAAATGAAGAAATGGAAGAAAAAGACGGAAAAGAAGGGAAAGAAATCCCACAGCTGCTCGGCTAGGGATGATGTTTTTCTTTTATTTTTTCTTCTAGAAACTGCGGTTAACAGAAAAGCAAAAGGAAGATAGCTGTTTGGTTCAATGGTAATGGTGTGATTAATTTTGGTTGTTTATTTGAGTTTGTCACACTGAAGGGACGGGTGACAGGTGCTGAAAGGCGGTCCAAGTATGGATGCTGGATGATGGTTTGCAGATGATGGCTACTTTTTCCAGAACCCATAGCAACTGGACGGAGCCCAGTTGGCTTCATAAGGGCAGTCACCAGACTGTTTCTCTCACTCCCAGGTTATTCCTTTCTCTCTCTTCCTTTCTGCTCTCCTTTTCCTTCCCCTCTATATTCATCTCTCTCTTTTTCTCTCTCTCTTCCTTCACCCTCCACCCCACCTCAGCCTCCTCCCTCAGCTTCTTTGGAAAGGCCTAATGGGACCAAGAGCTGGAAAGGAAAATATGGGCTTAGGAAAAAAAAAACTTGACTTGTTGCTGTTCATTTTTACTGATCTGATCTAGGATCAAATTCAAAGCCTCCCAAACATCAGGGCTTTAGCCAAAGTAATATTATACTATCAGGCCGTGTGTCATTGATAAATAGGAACAACTTCTGTCATGTATTTCTTTCACCAGGAAGAGAAGAGAAAAATATATTCCCACTCTTAGAAGATGTGTAATGTAGACCAGTATGTGTTTCTTTGTGTGTCTTCTGTTTAATGCAAGGATACATGTCGTAACGAACCCCACGAGGAACCTCCCATCTCGTGTGTGTGTGTGTGTGTGTGTGTGTGTGTGTGTGTGTGTGTGTGTGTGTGTGTGTGTGTGTGTGTGTGTGTGTGTGTGTGTGTGTGTGTGTGTGTGTCATGCCTTCCCAGAAATCTGCAGCTCCTCCATTAAGGCCAGTCAGCCAGCCAGTTAGTCATTAGGAGCCGAGTTGTCACTAGTGAGCCTGAAGGTCATTCATCACCTAACAGCCCCACAGGACAGCAACAGGGTAGCTCCCAACTTGCCAAACACACACAGGCACACACACCCACACACACACACACACACTTACAATAACACACAGAGGCTAAATCCACAGACTGAAAAAAAAGACACCAGAAGGTTTGGTACTGTGAAAGCAACCTGAGATGTATGCATGAGTAAGGCACACACAAAACAAAGTCTGCCACACACACACACACACACTCACACTCAAACATCACAAGCTCACTTTCATTCATTCATTTCTTCTCTCTCTCTTAAGCACACCAACATGTTGCAGGTTTATGTCCTCTCCCTGTGATTTACTTTTTTATAGTACATGTTACTATATTCACCACATAATAAAAAAGGCTTTTTACAGGGCCCAGGCTCATCAGTGTGAGTGGGTACAAAGCACAACGCTTATATCCGATATCAGCATGCTGCTCAGGGCCCCCTTTTATGATAATTCATCACACATGATGGCATATTTCTGCTATGAAAACAATTAAACAGTGTAATTTGCCTGCCAGTCACGTTCTTGTGACCCTGTCAACCATAACAACCTCACTGGAGAAAAAGAAAAAAAAGCTGATTGTCAAAAGATAGTAAGATATGGCCAGAGCTCAAAGCATTTTCCCAACATTTTGAGAAAATTATGTTTATGTGTGGTTTTGAGCGATGTCACACCATGTCAATAAAAAGGCTCTATCTTTAGGCCTATGACCAATTTGACCTACGGTTTGAACAAATGTTACTGTATCAGCTGAATCTCCCCCATGGCCTAGAACTGTCTGAACTCCAATTCAATACAAAACACTTCTATTCACTTCCTGTTCATTGAGGGTGATTGTGAAGCTTTGGCAGAAAGAGAACATAATATCAGCTTGAAAGCTCCCTCTGCGTGACTGGGGCTGGTGGGAGCTGAGATTTGAACCGAATATCACAAGTCCCTGATTTAATCTCATAATAGTCGGCTTTAATGTCCAAATGCAAGACATATGTGGCTTCGCTTTGGTTCGCTCACTCGGGCCACATAGTACAATCTCCCAGGGCAAGACCCAGGAAAGGGAATTTGCATTGGAACTGAAGCGTTCATGCTAGTTTAGTTTGATGCTAATTAGCCGAGACATTATAAGCACCCCTTGGTAAGTAGATTTAGAGGCGCTGCTATAGAAGATGAGCATTTAGAGAAATATATGTTCCATAAATGGCTGCAAATTAGAGGAAAAGATACTGAAAGGGTCACGAAAAACACGGAATGATATTATTTAGGGTGAGTTTACATCCATATGGTGCTAGATCAAAAAACCGCATACAAACATTACTGTAATGTTATTTTGGGCGTCATCCAAATGAACTGTGAACTGCTCTAAAACAAACAGACTGTTAGTCATAAGTGCATCTAGGCCACTTTGTCTCTCTCTGTTGCTAAAAAGTTGATAACACGCACAAATACAGACGGCAAACACACACAAAAAGTCTGCTGTTGGTGTCAGTTCACATGCCCCCTCTCTACACACACACACACACACCCACACACACACACACACACACAGCAGCACTGCAGCAGTGGGAGTGTTGTGACTAAGATAGGAAGAGAAGGGATTTGTTTAAAGCAGCAAGCCCAGGGGAGCCGTAGTTCATATAGACAATGATATGGATCCTTCTCTCACGGGGCCCATGACGCACTAATCTCCCCTATGGAGCTATTTTTTCACTTCGCCACACCTTTATGCTAACACAACATCAATAAACTTTCTTGAGTGTGTGTGTGTCAGCATGTAGCATAATGCCATCTTTGTCTTCTTCTGTGTAGTTATCTTAAATGCAGTCATATCTATCATCATCCTTACAAAATATGTACCACACAAACAAAAAGAAACTAAAGTAACCTCTGTTTAACTTAAATGCACACCACTGATGCTTTTAAAGTAGTAATAAGATTAGAACTTTGTTTTTTGTAATGCCTATACTACAAAAAGTCACTCTGTAATTACTGAGTTATAATATTAAGACAAAAGAATGAAAAGATGAATAAGGCATCAAGATAGATAAAGAAAAAACAGCAGTATTTTTAGTGTACATGCAGCCTTTTCAGTCGTGAGCAGACTATGATAGTGTTCCTGTATTGATGTCTTCATCACTACCAGCATGCAACATTCTCTGTTCTATTTAAGCCAAAATAAGCCTTAGATAAATTGCAGATTATCCAAAACGAAACAGCACATGAGCTTGCCAAGTCAGGAAGGAAAGTACAAATTTCGTCTGCTTTCAAGTCCTCTCATTGCCTGCCTGTTTGTCTTTGAACAGACTTTAAGATCCGTCACAGACACATTAGCACCTACTTACATTTCTGACAATCTTGTAAGGATTGTCCTGTTCAGATCCCTCTGCTCCTGTCACACTGGCCTCTTTAGTTGTTCATTAGGCCACGACTACAACCTCTAGAGGCTGCCTTTTGTGACTGCGGCCTGCTGGAGGGCCAAAACTTTAGGCCTTTTCAGGGTTGCCTTTCCACATTAAAGAAAACCAACTTTTAGTGATGTTTAGTTTATGTATGTTGAGGTTGATTTGATGTCCTGTGCTGCAAATCTTACTGATCTCATGCACTCAGCTATACAGTCTAAACCAATGTAGAAGTAAACTGTGTCACCTTTGCAACTACTGGGAATGAAGTCCGAGTTTCTGTGTGAACTAAATTAATGCTCTAACTAAAAATTGTTTAAAGTAAGAATTGTATTTTAAAATGTTTTCATGCTGTGCAGCTATACAGTAAAAAGATGATCTGCCGTGTCACAAAATAACAGAGTCAGTATGACATTGCCTCTTCTCCAGGGGGATTATCCAGTGATAACAATCTGGCATTGTCGCAGCCAGCAACGATCCCCTTGACCTAACTGAGTGGTTTTGCACAGCGTGTGACCGGATGGATTCCTTTTTGTCCCCACAACAGGAAGGGGACAGAAAGCGGTATGGGAATGAGCAGGGGAAGTAGGGATTTCAGGTCCACATCTACTGTTCCACTCCACTGGCTGTGGGAGAGTTATTGTAGCTACAAACTGCCGCAGCTATCAGCTCTTGCTGGAAGTGTTGACAGGGTTGTCTGGGATAACAATGGAAGCACTGGTGGCAGAATTGACAATATAGATGCCAGTAACAGCAACGTTGATGATAACAGTGAGGACATGAATCATGAAGATGAAGAATAACGCGGCGATCGAATTCATATAACATTAGTTAGCCATGACTAATCTGCTCTAAATACAGGCCCATGTTAGATCTGTGTTGACTTTTGAATTCTTGCACATTACATGGTGACTACCCAGGATGGCCTGACCTGGTTTTTGATGGTCTACAGTCTTGTGATTCAGGCATCAAGGCTAAATTGAAGTTTAAATGAGTTTTTTCAGTAGTATGTTAAAAAATGTACTGCGCAAAAACACCAAAGGAAAAAACACACAAAATAATAAAATTAGATTGCTGTCAAGCAAATTGCCTAAAGTATGGGGACATCACTTGTTCAATAAACGTTCATATTCAGCTACTAAAGCAACCAGATACAAACAGGCCAAATAAAAAAAAATCTAAAGTATTCATGTCCTCTATAGTCCATTCACTATTTCTGCATGAAATGATAGGCCAAAGCACTTTTTAGACTGCTGAAATGAAACTATACAAAACTGATATTGTAAAAAGTAAAACAAAAGTAATGCATAAATGAAATAAAATGCATTAAATTATTACAAAAATATTAGATTAGGATCGGGCTCTCGGCCTGAGAAACCTCACAATAATGCTCATTCCTTCTTGAGCCCTTGTCCTTGGAGAGGAGGTGCACCCTGGATTAAGCTCTACACACACACACACACACACACACACACACACACACACACACACACACGTAACTGCACTCACACATATACTGTACACCCACACTCAGAGGACTAGAGATGCCCCTTCCCCAGGAATGGGCAGCCTGTCCACCACCACTGAATTGGAGAGAGGACATTCATAAAGGATCTGGTCTCATGACAAACAGGAGAGGTTTGAACTGGCAGCCAAGAGCCACTGGCTGCACTTCCTGCCTCTGTGCATGTGTTTTGTTAGGTGCTTTTTCTAATTATACTTTGTGTAAACCTCTGTAGTACATTGTGTAGTGTACGTGTGCAAGTGTTTTTGTGCGTGAACGAATGTCTGTGTGTGCATTCTGGTTTTGTAGGAGGGTTCACATGAGGCTGGTGAGGCCCTGAAAATGCCAGTGTGTCTGAGTGGGAAAACCCCAGCACAATGGGCAGCAGGACCTGGGCCGGGACTTCAGACTGGCCATCCGCCACCACTAACAGAGAAATGATTGTGTGTACATGTGTGTGTGTGTGTATGGGGAAAGAGTAATTACTTTACAGTCAATCAATGGTCAATGGCAAAAGTCCTCTTTCATGTATAGCCTATTTTCATACACAATATAGTATGTGTATTAAAGTGCACCATGCCTTCCCAGAAATCTGCAGCTCCTCCATTAAGGCCAGTCAGCCAGCCAGTTAGTCATTAGGAGCCGAGTTGTCACTAGTGAGCCTGAAGGTCATTCATCACCTAACAGCCCCACAGGACAGCAACAGGGTAGCTCCCAACTTGCCAAACACACACAGGCACACACACCCACACACACACACACACACACACTTACAATAACACACAAAGGCTAAATCCACAGACTGAAAAAAAAGACACCAGAAGGTTTGGTACTGTGAAAGCAACCTGAGATGTATGCATGAGTAAGGCACACACAAAACAAAGTCTGCCACACACACACACACACACACTCACACTCAAACATCACAAGCTCACTTTCATTCATTCATTTCTTCTCTCTCTCTTAAGCACACCAACATGTTGCAGGTTTATGTCCTCTCCCTGTGATTTACTTTTTTATAGTACATGTTACTATATTCACCACATAATAAAAAAGGCTTTTTACAGGGCCCAGGCTCATCAGTGTGAGTGGGTACAAAGCACAACGCTTATATCCGATATCAGCATGCTGCTCAGGGCCCCCTTTTATGATAATTCATCACACATGATGGCATATTTCTGCTATGAAAACAATTAAACAGTGTAATTTGCCTGCCAGTCACGTTCTTGTGACCCTGTCAACCATAACAACCTCACTGGAGAAAAAGAAAAAAAAGCTGATTGTCAAAAGATAGTAAGATATGGCCAGAGCTCAAAGCATTTTCCCAACATTTTGAGAAAATTATGTTTATGTGTGGTTTTGAGCGATGTCACACCATGTCAATAAAAAGGCTCTATCTTTAGGCCTATGACCAATTTGACCTACGGTTTGAACAAATGTTACTGTATCAGCTGAATCTCCCCCATGGCCTAGAACTGTCTGAACTCCAATTCAATACAAAACACTTCTATTCACTTCCTGTTCATTGAGGGTGATTGTGAAGCTTTGGCAGAAAGAGAACATAATATCAGCTTGAAAGCTCCCTCTGCGTGACTGGGGCTGGTGGGAGCTGAGATTTGAACCGAATATCACAAGTCCCTGATTTAATCTCATAATAGTCGGCTTTAATGTCCAAATGCAAGACATATGTGGCTTCGCTTTGGTTCGCTCACTCGGGCCACATAGTACAATCTCCCAGGGCAAGACCCAGGAAAGGGAATTTGCATTGGAACTGAAGCGTTCATGCTAGTTTAGTTTGATGCTAATTAGCCGAGACATTATAAGCACCCCTTGGTAAGTAGATTTAGAGGCGCTGCTATAGAAGATGAGCATTTAGAGAAATATATGTTCCATAAATGGCTGCAAATTAGAGGAAAAGATACTGAAAGGGTCACGAAAAACACGGAATGATATTATTTAGGGTGAGTTTACATCCATATGGTGCTAGATCAAAAAACCGCATACAAACATTACTGTAATGTTATTTTGGGCGTCATCCAAATGAACTGTGAACTGCTCTAAAACAAACAGACTGTTAGTCATAAGTGCATCTAGGCCACTTTGTCTCTCTCTGTTGCTAAAAAGTTGATAACACGCACAAATACAGACGGCAAACACACACAAAAAGTCTGCTGTTGGTGTCAGTTCACATGCCCCCTCTCTACACACACACACACACACCCACACACACACACACACACACAGCAGCACTGCAGCAGTGGGAGTGTTGTGACTAAGATAGGAAGAGAAGGGATTTGTTTAAAGCAGCAAGCCCAGGGGAGCCGTAGTTCATATAGACAATGATATGGATCCTTCTCTCACGGGGCCCATGACGCACTAATCTCCCCTATGGAGCTATTTTTTCACTTCGCCACACCTTTATGCTAACACAACATCAATAAACTTTCTTGAGTGTGTGTGTGTCAGCATGTAGCATAATGCCATCTTTGTCTTCTTCTGTGTAGTTATCTTAAATGCAGTCATATCTATCATCACCCTTACAAAATATGTACCACACAAACAAAAAGAAACTAAAGTAACCTCTGTTTAACTTAAATGCACACCACCGATGCTTTTAAAGTAGTAATAAGATTAGAACTTTGTTTTTTGTAATGCCTATACTACAAAAAGTCACTCTGTAATTACTGAGTGAGAAATATTATATTACTAGAATATTAAGACAAAAGAATGAAAAGATGAATAAGGCATCAAGATAGATAAAGAAAAAACAGCAGTATTTTTAGTGTACATGCAGCCTTTTCAGTCGTGAGCAGACTATGATAGTGTTCCTGTATTGATGTCTTCATCACTACCAGCATGCAACATTCTCTGTTCTATTTAAGCCAAAATAAGCCTTAGATAAATTGCAGATTATCCAAAACGAAACAGCACATGAGCTTGCCAAGTCAGGAAGGAAAGTACAAATTTCGTCTGCTTTCGAGTCCTCTCATTGCCTGCCTGTTTGTCTTTGAACAGACTTTAAGATCCGTCACAGACACATTAGCACCTACTTACATTTCTGACAATCTTGTAAGGATTGTCCTGTTCAGATCCCTCTGCTCCTGTCACACTGGCCTCTTTAGTTGTTCATTAGGCCACGACTACAACCTCTAGAGGCTGCCTTTTGTGACTGCGGCCTGCTGGAGGGCCAAAACTTTAGGCCTTTTCAGGGTTGCCTTTCCACATTAAAGAAAACCAACTTTTAGTGATGTTTAGTTTATGTATGTTGAGGTTGATTTGATGTCCTGTGCTGCAAATCTTACTGATCTCATGCACTCAGCTATACAGTCTAAACCAATGTAGAAGTAAACTGTGTCACCTTTGCAACTACTGGGAATAAAGTCCGAGTTTCTGTGTGAACTAAATTAATGCTCTAACTAAAAATTGTTTAAAGTAAGAATTGTATTTTAAAACGTTTACATGCTGTGCAGCTATACAGTAAAAAGATGATCTGCCGTGTCACAAAATAACAGAGTCAGTATGACATTGCCTCTTCTCCAGGGGGATTATCCAGTGATAACAATCTGGCATTGTCGCAGCCAGCAACGATCCCCTTGACCTAACTGAGTGGTTTTGCACAGCGTGTGACCGGATGGATTCCTTTTTGTCCCCACAACAGGAAGGGGACAGAAAGCGGTATGGGAATGAGCAGGGGAAGTAGGGATTTCAGGTCCACATCTACTGTTCCACTCCACTGGCTGTGGGAGAGTTATTGTAGCTACAAACTGCCGCAGCTATCAGCTCTTGCTGGAAGTGTTGACAGGGTTGTCTGGGATAACAATGGAAGCACTGGTGGCAGAATTGACAATATAGATGCCAGTAACAGCAACGTTGATGATAACAGTGAGGACATGAATCATGAAGATGAAGAATAACGCGGCGATCGAATTCATATAACATTAGTTAGCCATGACTAATCTGCTCTAAATACAGGCCCATGTTAGATCTGTGTTGACTTTTGAATTCTTGCACATTACATGGTGACTACCCAGGATGGCCTGACCTGGTTTTTGATGGTCTACAGTCTTGTGATTCAGGCATCAAGGCTAAATTGAAGTTTAAATGAGTTTTTTCAGTAGTATGTTAAAAAATGTACTGCGCAAAAACACCAAAGGAAAAAACACACAAAATAATAAAATTAGATTGCTGTCAAGCAAATTGCCTAAAGTATGGGGACATCACTTGTTCAATAAACGTTCATATTCAGCTACTAAAGCAACCAGATACAAACAGGCCAAATAAAAAAAAATCTAAAGTATTCATGTCCTCTATAGTCCATTCACTATTTCTGCATGAAATGATAGGCCAAAGCACTTTTTAGACTGCTGAAATGAAACTATACAAAACTGATATTGTAAAAAGTAAAACAAAAGTAATGCATAAATGAAATAAAATGCATTAAATTATTACAAAAATATTAGATTAGGATCGGGCTCTCGGCCTGAGAAACCTCACAATAATGCTCATTCCTTCTTGAGCCCTTGTCCTTGGAGAGGAGGTGCACCCTGGATTAAGCTCTACACACACACACACACACACACACACACACACACACACACACACACACACACACACACACACACACACACACGTAACTGCACTCACACATATACTGTACACCCACACTCAGAGGACTAGAGATGCCCCTTCCCCAGGAATGGGCAGCCTGTCCACCACCACTGAATTGGAGAGAGGACATTCATAAAGGATCTGGTCTCATGACAAACAGGAGAGGTTTGAACTGGCAGCCAAGAGCCACTGGCTGCACTTCCTGCCTCTGTGCATGTGTTTTGTTAGGTGCTTTTTCTAATTATACTTTGTGTAAACCTCTGTAGTACATTGTGTAGTGTACGTGTGCAAGTGTTTTTGTGCGTGAACGAATGTCTGTGTGTGCATTCTGGTTTTGTAGGAGGGTTCACATGAGGCTGGTGAGGCCCTGAAAATGCCAGTGTGTCTGAGTGGGAAAACCCCAGCACAATGGGCAGCAGGACCTGGGCCGGGACTTCAGACTGGCCATCCGCCACCACTAACAGAGAAATGATTGTGTGTACATGTGTGTGTGTGTGTATGGGGAAAGAGTAATTACTTTACAGTCAATCAATGGTCAATGGCAAAAGTCCTCTTTCATGTATAGCCTATTTTCATACACAATATAGTATGTGTATTAAAGTGCACTTCTGTGTCTTTTCTCCTCTTTTGCAGCTAAAACAAAAGGCTTTCACATGTACTTTAAATGAGCAAGCCCCGTGAATTTAAAAAAAATGAAATTGTACATAATAGTGTGCATTGTAATGACAGCTGTTGCATGAGATTTGAATCATATTTTATTGCTGCGGCTTCTTCCCAGCAGGTACACAAATGTATGCAAATAATAAACTGACACAATCTGAGCACTGGGATTTAACAAACCCTTGTTCGTTTGTGAAGATACTAACTGCTGCAGATATAAACATAAACAACAGCAGTGATTTACATGTCAGATCATTGTTTGAGCAACAGATGGTTCCAATATGGGCTGGTCACAGCATCACAGTACCAACTAAGCGTGAGATGGGCTACATGCTTTCTGAGCTTTAACGTCACTTGTGTTTACCGTGTGTGTGCGTGTGTGTGTGTGTGTGTGTGTGTGGTCTGGTCATGTGCTGTCGGTGTGTGCCTATCACAGGACACCTGCAGTGACTACGATACGATCAGACCCCTTTTCGGGGGCCCTGCTGGGTATGTGTGCCTCCTTGTGAGTGCACGTATGCTCAGCTTAACAGATGTTCCCTGTCTATCTGTCCAACTCATCAGGTGAGGCAGCAAATATGTGCTAGTTTCAACCCATCCCCGCTTGGGTTGTTATGCTGCAGCCTGTTACTGTAAGTCAGCTAAAGTAAACAGCAGTGCCCTGTCCTGCCTTGAGGATTCACAGTCCAAGGCCTGGGGGGATGAAAAAGAATATATTGCAGCACTGCACACTACAGCTGCCCATGTGTTGCAATAAACTGTATGTACTGATGCTATAAAGAGATGCAATGAAAATTTAGTGCACTGGCTCATAAATATAAACATATGTTGCAGAAATGTAATGCAATCTATATAAACCTTTACAAAAAAAAAGCAGATTTACTTCTAATTTACAGTGGTTTCAGGTGAAATGACGCAGCTTACAGTTAAATATGCACTTTAACACAATAAATAATCAACAAATGCAGCAAAGTAAAACTAACATCAATCTACTCATCACATTTGGCAAAAGCCTAAAAAGAACTGATTTTCCAGTCATGACATCATGCCAAAAGACTCTTCTGACCTTGTGTTAATAACAGTACAGTAGCCTCGAGGTTGCAGGGGCTGGTGTGCGATAAGTAAGTCTGTGGTTTAAATCCCAAGAAAGGCGCAATTTTGTGTGGGGGAAAAGTGAATGAGTAACACTTTCCCTTCTTTAGGCAAGGTGCTTTGCCCGCAGCTGCTGCAGTGGAGTTAAGTAGTGGCAAACAGTGTAACTGCTGTGGTTGTACTGGGCAGCTTCTAAAGTGTGAATATGTGTCACTGAATGAATGAGAAGAGCATGTGTTCCCAGTCAGGGTGCCCTGGGTACAGACTCTAAAATGAAAAACAAAATTTCCTTTGGAATTAAAGAGTAAAACCTACAGTTAAAGGAAATTTGAGTACACACAAGCCCTGAAATGGTTATACTTAAGTTTTGATTTCATTTTTTTTTTTCAATTAACGAATGCAACAAGAGCCTCAATCAAAGAGGCTTTGATACAATATTAATGAGGATCACATGCCTCACATGGTTCACTGTCTCTGGCTCCCAGCTGTTTGTGCTACATATGTGTGCATGCGTATTTGAGTGTGTGTGATCATGTGTGCACCTTTTCTGGCTGGTACTATTTGCCTCCCTGTTTTCCTCCCTTCCACAAAATTAATCACCCAGATGTTTCCTTGTTTTGCTGTTGGCTCTTTCTCACATTATATATCAAACAGAAACATCTCTCTCTCTCTCTCTTTCTCTCCCCCTCTCTCTCTTAACCTCCCTCATTCTCTCCCCCAGTCATACGGCAATGTGTTTTTTGTTAATGGTCATGTAGTGAGTGGAGGCGGACCAGCAAGAGTAGGATTTCTTTTCCACTTGCAGTTTGATTTCAAACAGACATGTCTAATTAAATTACTATGCATTTGGGAGGATTTGTCCTTTTCAAGAAGTTGGAGTGCAGAGCAGAAAGACAGCTTGACTGTCACTTCTGTGCTGTGTGCACTTTTATTTTGCAAAAACAAGGCCTAATTTCCAGCATCTGCTTCACAGGTGTTTGATTATGTGTATTGATTGGCTGTCAGGTGAAGATGGTTGCTTTGGCAGGTGGAACATGAGAAACACACACACGCACATACACGTGCACACAAACACTCATCGTACATTGTGTATACTTCTGTATCCACACTGACTTGCATTCCCCAGCCACTCACTTCACCTTTAGCATCTTAAAGGATGGGCTCCATTTTTTCAGTAACTTCAGCACAATACTTACATGTTCATATGTACGCATTGAAAGTATTTCTGGTCCCTATAACCATTAATCGGGCTCTTAGTGTCTTACTACTGACTTCCTACAGGGCATGACAAACTTTTTAAGACTTTAATTTGTCCAGAAACAAAAGTCCCTTGTTCTTGAAAAAATTAGTTGTAACCTTATAGTAAAACATTGTTTGCTGAGGTTGCATGCTAATTTCACTGATTGGGTTATTAATTTTCAGTCTAGCATGATGTTCTGTTATGTGTGCCTCAGAGGCACAGTAATAAAATTAGTTTGAAACTATTTACCTTCATTGCCTTACTTTCTTACTAAAGATCTTTTCATCTGATCTTGAATTAAAAATTAATATGTAAAGTTTGCTGTAATAGGCCTATGACTCCTATAGCTTAATCATTGATCATCCTTTCAACCTTCACATACTAATGATGACTGAGACATTACTGTGATGATAGTTTACAGGTATGTGTGATTCATTAGGGGCACAAATGCTACTAAAAGGCACAACCTTATGTAACAGTCGCATGTAAGAGTGTTTTTTTTACATCTACCTATGGATGATTATGGGAGTAGAAATGAACCTTATGCACATGCTCTGGTTTCCACAAAGGCTGAATTTTTTTAAAAACAGAATTGGGTTTTTTATGCATTTGGCCCAAAGTCTGCTCCCATTACACATGTTTTGAGAACCAATGGTGTAGCCAACTGGGATTATTCTGTCCCATAGTATTTTCAACACCAAGAACGTGACTAATGCATTGGTTTAGGAACGTCAAATTTGGTTAGCAAGCTAGCTCTCCCCCTCTCCAGTTAGCTACACTGTGATCAGCCACAACATTAAAAGTGTCTTCCTAAAATAATGTAGGTCTGGCCCCTCGGGAAAGAGAACTGAGGTGGTATCCTGGGGTGTCTGGTACAAGGAGCTTGGTAGCAGATCTTTTGGGTCCTGAGGGTTGCAGGGTGGGGCGTCTATAGATCAGGCTTGTTCTGGCACATTTAACAGATGCTCAATCAAGTTGGGATCTGGGGAGTTCAGAGACTGGGACAACACCTTAGGTTCTTTGTTGTGCTCCTTGACCCATCCTGGAATGGTTTTTGTCGTATTGCTGGGGACATTGAACTGTTAGGAGTGTCAGGGTATGCTGTACCCATGTGGGGTGTGCTAAGTCTGAAACGTTCAGGTGGGTGGTTAACTGTAACATCCATACAAATGCCAGGAAACAAGGTTTCCCAGTAGAACATTGCACTCTAACAAGGTGATCAATATTATTCACGTTACCTATTTGTGGTCTTACTTTTATGACTGATGGATGTATTTATAGCTTAGTTTATCTCAAGGTGTAGTTTTGGGTCAAGCCAACTGATTCAGTGACAGCAGGTAACAATTAGCTGGTCTTCAGCAAACATTGTTGTTGTAGCATATAGTGAAGTATTTAGTGTTATAGTGAACTGCACAACTGCTAACGTTAGCCACCTAATGCCACTTACTTGTCAGCCAAATTGGGTTGCCATTGGCAGATGTCATACAGCATTATCCCTTGCTCGTAACGCACCCAATCAAATTCCGCTCTCGAGCTGTTCATGAATTTTCATTCACTCTTTGACTTAAGTTAGTTCTTTTTCTTGATGTTTCCCCTGGCACTTGGCCACCGTTCTTCTAAGATAAAATGTTTGAGCTGTGACTGGTTCCTATTCTCGAGAACACTTGGATCAACTACTGACTGGTTACTGTAGACATTCTGAGTTGGACGTATCATGGGAAAAATACATCTGTTTTTGATCAGTAATCTGAATGCAATTTATTAATTTAAATAAATATAAGCAAAAAGTCTCAAAAAAATAAGACAAACAGTCTTTAATTTACCCAGTGGGGCAAGTAAATTTCTCTTCCATTAGCCCTACTAAAAATGTATAAAAATTACTCATGCCAGACAACTGATTAACTTTAATGCTGGGCCCTGCAGTACACTGCAAGATATAAGAGACAAAATCCATAGTGCAGTTCAGCATTCTAAAGCTAAGTCAAACTAAAAATGAAGTTTCAGAAATCCGAGTTAAAAAGATACATGTGACTTGTACGTGACTTTCCATGGCCTAAGCAAGGAAACAATATGTGGAAAAATTAATTTGGGTGTAAGAATTACTTTATTAAGTACCCACTGATGTTTTTAACTCTATCCCACTACATGGTTCTTGTGCAGCACAATGTGTACAATGTAAGTCTGACATACAGTCTCAGAAGTATCTGTGCTTTTCCTTGTTGATTGGCTCTTGAAAACAACAAAAACTAGAACAACAATGACATACAGCCTATATGAAAGCTTTAATTGAAATGTGAACCTTTTTCTTCATTTCAGCTTACCCAGCTGTCAACACTGCTTGAGAATGTGCTTGGTGTTGGAACATTGATGAGCTCTGAACTGAGGCTGCTGAAGTGTCTTAATAACTTTAGTTGAGTTTTACAATGCTTTTACTATGACAGTGAGCCACAGCCAAAACTTACCTCAGCCTTATTCAAATCTTTACCAACTCTCAAACAACTTTTTGAAGAAGTGAGAACAGGCAAAAATGTCCTAATTTTCCTCAAATATCTTGATTTTAAAGGTCTAAAACACTATTTAGTCCCCACAAAGATAGACATACAAGAGCACAAAAACAGGTATAACTCAATCCTGTAACTCAACCCTAACCCCTTGACACTTATGCCGCCCTGTAACACTAGCCAACCCTATGTCGGTGCGGCACACACACACACACACACACACACACACACACACACACACACACACACACACACACACACACACACACACACACACACACACACACACACACACACACACACATTTACCAAGACACACACCATTTGCACAGCATCTCTGCTAGTTCGCTTGCAGCATATGCAGGGCTGGTGCTGCGAAGTGAACAGGCTTCTTTCCTATACAGCCACCGGCCATATGGTGGCCAGGGGCTGGCCTTGGTAATTGATGGTATCTGTCGGTCTGTCCACGGAGAGGGGCCCTGGGGCCCCGAGATGGCCAACCTAAAACATACAGAGATCCAGCATGTGGGGGTGGGGGGGGGGGGGGGGGGGGGGGGTTGAGGAGGGGGAGATGCTAGTGTTTCAGCCCTCCTCTTCTATTCATCCATTCATCTATACAAAGAGTTAACTCCCCCAACTCCCACACTGCACACCACAATTGTGCTCGGGCTTTCTGATAAAGGCCCTTCTCTCTCTCTGTCTCTCTCTCTCTCTGGCTCTGGCTCTGGCTGGTTGGCCCAGACCCCCTGTCTTTGGGCTAGGGTGAGGGGCTTCAAAGCCCCCTGGCCTGGGTCTGGTCTAGCTGCCTGGTTCTGCCTTCCACACCCTCCCCCGTTGCTCTGCTGCTGTGGAGTTAACCCCTAGAATGAGCTCTTTGATTGGGGCACAGCCAGCCAGATGGCACCCACTGCATGGGGATCACTGGGTAGTGCCAGATTGAGACTGGGAGAAAATACAACACTGGCAAGGTTTAATGGGAGCAGAGGTAGCACAGAACACAAGATTAGATGCTCTGTGAACAATTTGATCACTGGACTTAAAACAGAGAAGGTGAACATGTGGCCAGTGATGACTCTGAGGAGATGCACATCGTTACAACCGAGACATGTATTCTGTGTTTGTGATATGTTAATTCATTAGTGATATGATAAGAGCATAGGTAAAACTAACTCAGCACTAAAAATACTGTTGTGGTCCTCTTTATGCTTGTCAGCATTACACATTTGCCATTTCTCATCCTTTGCATATGCTGGAGCAAGTTACATATACAATAATTTTAACATTTAAGCTCCATACTCATATCCATCTGCTGAAATACACAGAGGAGGTTTAACTCCACTACAATCTAGTAAATAACTGAAAAGAAGATGAAAAGAATGTATTTTTCCATTTAAGGTCTCATCTCTACATACATAGCATTTATTTTTGACAGTACATCTATATGAAATAACCACCGCTTCTTTGCTTCTTTTTCTCAGGGTCTGATGAGCCTTACACATGTGCGTGTGACTTTTTCCACAGCGATGTTCACTACACCCCACCTCCACAGCACCAGGGGTGAAACGGACGTACACAGGATGGGATGAGTGTGAAAGCGTGGGAGAGAGAGGAGAGGAGCTGGGCTTGTTCCCACAGGTCTGACTCATGGCTCTGTGCTTTCAACAAAGACCTCTGCACCAGGGCATGGCACCCTGGCGTGTGGAGCAGATGCATGCACAAACACCCATGAATACAAATACATACCACAACACATATGTGCATGCATAATCTAAAATGTTTTGACAAAAAATGAGCAATGCTTACAGATTTAGATCTATATTTTTGCAGGTCTGTGAATGAATTTATGACTTTACAACAATACAGAAACACTTCAAAAGCAAAACAAATAAATTTTGCGGTTGAAACAAACTTATTTTTGGTCATGAAATACCAACAGTTCTACAAAATAGTTCAACAACAATAAATCTAATTTCAACAATGTTAATTTCTTAGTTTGAAACTATTTATTCTCAACCACATCCGCACACACATGCATACAAACGTGCCTCACACTTGTCTCATTCAAATGCTCTGAGAGTTTTATAATGCTGTGAACACTGCAATGTTGTGTGCACTTGGACATGAACTTTCAAGATCCTGGTGATGAACTTGAACTTCAAAGCATTGCGGGCGGATCACCCATGGAAAAGACAGGCACATATGATGCAATGTCTCAGGCCATCTAGGAAAACAAACATCAATGGATGATGCATTAGAGGACGATCCTAAATCTAGCGTGTGGAAAGCTGAAAGCCAGATGACACTCGCTTTAATATCTAAGCAGTTTGTTCCCATTTCAGCGCCAAAGTAGCAGATTCATTATTTAATCATTTCAACTAATTTTTACTCTGCTTAGACTGAACTGTGTTGAGTTTCAAAATGTTATATTATTAACAGTTAGTTGAAAGAAAATTTGAGGTTTAGATCAGGTTCAAGTACAGCAGTGCTGCAAAGTTGGTGAGTCAGGGTAGTGGTCCACTGGAGCACAAACAGCAGCAGCATAAACCAAGGCTTCCTTCTGGATAAATCATTGGACAAACTGCCCATCTTGAAAATGGGTCATTCATGGAAACTACTTCTTTTCAATATCACCCAAGATAAATTAAGATTAAAGAATGGATATAAGTTTCTTCCAGTAGGGATATTCATTGTGGTCCGTACATGAAAACACAAATGTAGCCAATATAGTTGAACTAAGTAATTGTGAAAATAAAATTCCTCCAGTACAGCATACACTTTGCTTTTCTCAATTGCTACAAAGCAACAAAGATAAATCTGAAGCAGGCTTCATGCATTTTTACAAGATCTTACAAGATGGTTCTATATGCCTATGAGTAGGATTTAGGTCAAAAATGAGTGCACCAAATAGAGAAACACTTCAGCCTGACATCAAATCTAATTCTACTTCAGCGTTAATCTGATACTGTATGTGTGGCAGCCGACACACACATTACAGACAACAGCCTCCTGTGGGCTTTGATTCCATGTGGCACCAAAGCTGCTCCCTTTTCTTTCATTTGGTGTTTCCTTCATTCTGTCGTTCTTCCTTTATTTATTGTATTTCGTGCTGCCTGTAAGAGCTCCTGCCCCCCTCCCATGTCTTTCTCTGTACATTACAGGTCTGTCTCTGGTCTCGGCAAACAATGATGACTATAGTGAATAGCTTGCTGCTTGGTTGAATGGCTGCTCTTATCTGCAGTATGCAGGCCACGGGATGGCAGCAGCACATGTGCTGATGACAGCCTCACACTGGACAGATCCTGGCGCCATACAATACCTTCCACTGTACACCTGTTCCCTGCTTAGAAGCCTATGAGGTCTGGACTAATCCACAACAACACTGTGATGGTCTTTGAGGATGCATGCGTTTCAATATGTGGCTGTTTGGGTCAGTTTTTTGGCCATAAGATGTAGACACCCAGAGATAAGATCAACACATCTGCCACAGTGAGATTTAGTGTCACTGACCTTGGAGATGTCAGGGGGAACTTCAACCACCTGCCCACATCCCCTGACTGAGCCACTGCCTTTGTTGAACCACTGTTTGCCCTGAGTTGCCCTGGGCCAGACCTATTTGCTCTTGGGGATGGAGAGAGTGATGGAGGAATGGAGGGAGATGGAGAGACATGGAGAGACGAGGAGGCTCTTCATTTGTATAAGGTCTCTGGCACCATTCAGGACTGCAGGCTTTGACAAATGGAGGCAATAAAGGGGCGAGGCCTGGCAGGGGCTCAATTAACCACTAGTGGGGATGGAGAAGAGGGGGACACGGACCAGGACCCTCGCCTCTATAGAGAGGGAACAAGTGAACTGCAGGGAGGGGGAGGTCTGGCAATTTGTTCAGCTGTCTGTCTGTCTGTCGGAGCAGACTTGGCCAGTCTGTCTCACTGCCTTTCCGTCTTTCTTTTCGATGTATTGACTTAGCTTTTGCACTTGAGGAGCAACTTGAATTTGTCTTACAGTGTCCAACCACTCACAGATGAAGAAAAAAAACTATGAAGGTCAGATGGAACAGCCTCTCAGCACTAATTGTTTCTCAAACCTCCTCTTCATGCCCGTATCTAATGATGTAATATGATGCTGCAAAAGAACAGGAGTGACTTAACGCAGCCACGTTGAAGCCAAAATAAAATCCTCTTGACAAAATGTCCACCCTAAAGAATCTGCCATTCAGTCCCAACACTACTTCAGCCAAGCGTACATCAATATGGCGCTTATGCTAGTGTAAACACACCGTAACTTATGCAGAGCCAAAAAGCCAACAGTGCTTATTTAGGGGACAAGTTCACAATCCCTGTAGCGCTGCTATCCATTCCCAGTGACAGTCATTTGTGTACCTTACACTCTCAGCACCAGCTAGCTACCTCCATTCAAATTCAAATTGAAACCTAGTGGGGGACAATGGTTGGGGATTCGCTGAGAGCAATTAGTAGTGGACTCCTCCAGTGTCTGGCCCAAAGACTTTTAGCCCTGTAGTTCCATCATGCAGAGGCACTGACCCCTTTCAGATGCACGAAAGGAAGAAGAGAATGAACGGACTGAAAAAAGAGAGCTGCCTAGCGACGCCGAAACGAGAAGAGGGGAGTGGGTTGGCAGAGTTAGCGCTGTGTGTTGGTTTTCCTCTCCCGACATTACACTAAGAGACAAGAGGTGGAGTGTGATGGAGGGGTGTATGACTGTTGTGTCAACAGGGATTGCAATGAAGACAATATTATTGTCAAGCCAAGGCATATCAATATACTTGCAGAGCAATAAAGCACAAAGTGATCGAGTCATTCAAAACTCTCAAGAAAATTAACCAATTCTCTTTGTTCTTGGTTTTAAACCATCTTTATATGTACTGTGATTGCTTGTGAATGTGTGAGTATTTCATGAGCCTTTGCAAAATTGATATTTTATTGAAAGTCATCACAATAAAAAACGCAGATTCTTTATACTGTTGATATATGCTGTCAGGTAAAAGGTACAACTGAGAGAAAAGTTGTTTCATGTGGCAAAATGTTCTTGGTGCTGCAGCTCAGCCCCCACCACAGCTATCCTTTTCCTGCTTAAGAGAAGTCTGCAAAGGTGCTGTAACCTGCTTATCTCCACAGCTGGCTGACATACATACCGAACACGCACACACAGATGCAGAAACATATACAAACACATCACAGCACAGACCACAGATTACGAACACATGCTCACCCAAGAACTTACAGCGAGCTATGCACTCACAAACAGAAACGCAAACACACAACCACATCTAAAGCGCAGCTGCCTTTCTTGCATATAGCTTGAAGTGAGGTGAAAAAGAGAGAAATAAGTCACAAAGCACCCATAAAAGAGAAGAACAAGATATTGACATAACGCACATCATAGCAAAAAACAAAGTGGGAAGCAGGAAAAAAGAAAGAATGACAGCCTTTTGCATACAAAAGAGAGTAAAAAAAACACATTGAAGGAAACATAAATTACAATCTGAATTAGAACTTTATTAATATCCGCAGGGAAATTGCTTCATAACAGTTGTGGAAGTCGTAAAATTATGCAACTACAACTGAGTACTGCGGTGGATAGTCTGGAGTTGGATAACGTCACACACGGTTGCCAGGTTAGGGAGGGATGTAAACAACAACCTAGACGGCATATGAAAACTCCCCGTGAGTTTCAGAGTGGAAGTGGGCGTACTACCACAGCTAACAGTTCAATATGCAAGAAATGCTGCAGAAATGTTCCTTCATGGTCCTGTGACAAAGGTGGCACGATCTGTTGTTGACAAAAGTGTGACTTGGTGAATCTTGGACTCTCACCAAAGTCCATCTTATTGTTCAGCATTCTCATATTGCCCATGAGGATAAGAGGATGCATGTTAATTCTCCTCATATCCATTGAAATTATTAGTGTAGTGCCAAAATCTGAGCGCAAACAAAACAAAGAGATGAAGGAGAGGTGAAGTGTAAAACTAAAACAGCTGCAGACAGG
Organism: Amphiprion ocellaris; assembly: GCF_022539595.1. Lineage (NCBI taxonomy): Eukaryota > Metazoa > Chordata > Actinopteri > Pomacentridae > Amphiprion > Amphiprion ocellaris. The sequence goes on from NC_072768.1 coordinate 17,861,164, forward strand.
CACCTGTTGATGTCAGTGGCAGCTGGTTTCAGTTGATCCCTCACTGGTTCACCTGGTCAGGAGCTGATCAAAGCAGTGAAACAGTTCACCGAACATCAAAAAACACAGAGAATGAACCCACCAGATCACAAAGGAAGGATAATTAGTTTACATTTTAAGCAACGATAACACTGCCACTGCCACCAATGTTAAAATCCAGAAGCTGTGCATATGTAAGTGTGTGTGAGAGAGGGTGAAGCTGACGTGTGTGTATCCATAAGCTCCTGCTGAGCGTCCAAATAACGTGACTGTAAATGTTTTCCAGCCTCTGTGACTGACAGCAGGTCCGCCCTGCTGCAGCACGGATGTGGAATGTTTGTACAGTATGAACATCGGTGGTGACCCGACACCCGAGCACTGGGTGTTTAAAAGCACTGGAAATCAAACAAGAGAGTTCCCCTCGTGCTGGACTCCTGTGTGTGTGTTCAGATGGTCACTTTGTTACTGAGTGACACCTTTAATGCTACAAACAGCAACTGGATATAGTAATATCAGCTGTTGCAGATTTAAAACTTAACTTTTCCACTTTTCCATTATAGTTTCTGTATAGCTACTTAGGCTGAGATATTTTTTATATTTAAAAGACTTCAGGGGTTTGAATTATTTTGTTTTCAAGTTGGTAGAATACAAACCCTACTAATGCATGGAAAATTTTAAATGAGAAATGTCATTATCACACTGTGTCATGGGACTAACATCTTCATGTGTGTGTTATGCATAAATATCTGTAGTGGTTAGTCCACTGAAAGCCACTAAAACTAAATACTGAATTACTGGCTTTCTCTACCATCTATTGTCTGTCAGCATAATTCATGCATGACTATATAGAACATGTCTGAGACAGCAGACAAAGCCCGTCATTCTAAACTCGTCTCCTTTATTGATTCACTCAGTCACGTCCTCTGTCTTCAGAAAGCAATAAACTTTGTTGTCAAGGGGCCCATAACGCCACACATCACTATGTAGCTGTTGATGTTTACTTAAACTCTGTGTGCCCAACATAAGCCATGAGCAGAGTGGGAGGGGACTGACACGCTTTAGGTATTTCTTCATAGTATTCTCAGTCACTCACTGATGAAGTGTAAGTGCATCTGGGTGTTGTACATGTGACTATGTGTCTCCATGTGTCAGTGTTGTTTTTCTAGTTTCCTGAGTGATGAAGCATCCACGGTTGTGCGTTTCTGTCTCCACAGTTTCGACGAGGCCTCTTCAGCTGCATCTCTACCCTCCTGTGAGGTCAAACGTAGGTCGGGGCGATAAAGACTGAACTCCTGACACCCGTCCCAAAGAAAAAGACGGCTCATTGTGTAGCAACAGATAGCAGACACAATGACCCCTAGTCTGAGTCCTGTTTTTGACCGACGTGGAGCTTCTTTTCTTGGCGGCGGTGGCGGCGGCTTGTAGGGATTCTCCTTTATGGTTGGCTAGTGACCCCATAATCACCAAGGGGTGTCCCCCCTTTATCGAATTTTTGTCCGAAATTCATATCAATGCAAATGAGGTTTGGGAGGAGTTCATCCTAGAACGCTTTGGGAGATGATGGGTGTTTTAAAGATGAGATTTGTGCAAAGGCTAGAGAAAAGCAGCTCTGCTGAATGCATCACTATGATGTGCAGCTACTCCACTTTGCTCTTTCTCTCTGCACTATTTTTCCAAAACAGCACTAAGCCCACTTGAGAATACTTGAGGTTTGGAAGAGTCAGATTTTGGCAGTGGCTACGAGAAAAGTTGGACGTCACCCAATAACAATATTTTTGATAAGAAGAGGACATAAGACAAACCATCTCTACTTATTACATTTCTATTTGATTCTCTGTGCTTTTGCTCCCAAGTAAAGACCACTTATATAGGTATCAAGTTATTGCTTTTGTTTTGCTTTGTGATAAATCAGCGAGAAGGTATTTTCCAAAAATGTAAAAAACTGTTTGTTTTCTTTTCAGGCAGAGCTGCAACCTGCTATTTCAATGCATTATGGAACACTGCAGTTTTACATTCCTTGTTCAATCTCAATAAGGTCAGTGTACAAATGTGCTAATAACTAGTAAAGGTTTACACCACTCTGGCTCAAGACCACAAATGCATACGATGTGTAAGATAACACGGGCTAAAACCAAAATCTCAATGAAATATTTACACTAAGTTTGCACAACAGAGGTACAGTAAATATTTAGATTTCAGTCATCTGTTTCAGGCCGAGATTTGATAAGTGCAATTGCAGAATAATGATTTAATTCTTCATTCATGACAGCCAGTGAAAGAATCCAGCAGCTATGAAAGCCAAGTGGAAGAACAGTGTGTATTCCTCTGTGTCAGATGCACAAGCACAAGAACTTGGCAATGATCCTTGATAGGAAAGCAGCGTATCTGCAAAGAGCTCCATTCTGAGGGAAGTTTAGAATATGCAGACTTGGCCTTCTCAGGTTGCTGGGATGTCAAAGGAAGGGCCAACATCATTTCTCCCACTGATGTACAATTTATACCATGCCAATATGACAATGACTTACACAGGAGTTGATGTTCCTGTAGATGACAAAGATGTTGGGTCAATGAAATGCAGCTTTGATTCAGAGTTGTTGGATTTAATTTGATCTATAAGCATCCAATATTTAGTTTAATAAACTATGCTTGATCCTGGCAGGCAAAACTGTACTCTGTGTCTGCTGTATGTATATATTTTCATAGCGTCTTATAATTTAAATAAATAGCAGTATAACTATTAATTGCATTTTGGGATTAGGAGTAAAATAAAGCGCTCTACAGTGTTGTATTTTTTTAGCAGTCCATAGCTTGAAGGAGACAAAGATAGTTATGAGCTATTGTAATGTATTATGACAGATGTTTGAATCTAAATGTATGTATGTATTTATTTAACTCTGCTGTCGGGGAAAGTTCGTCCTTAGACACAGATGCCCTGCCCTTTCCAGGGGTTTGGAAAAAAAGCCAACGTCTCATCAACGTCTACATGTGTCACAGCTGAGCTCTTGCAATCGTGGCCACAGAGGCTCAAAGAAGAAAGCTGGAGAAGCAGCAGGTGTGAACGCCTCTGGGGCTGACGCACGCACGCACGCACACACACACACACACACACAAACCACTTGGACAGTATTTCAACTTGCTGGCTTGCTCATAATCACCACCCCGTCTTCTCTCGCCTGTACCTCACACTTTATCAAAAGAGCCTGAGGCCTTTCCCCTCACCAAACCAGGTGGCTGTAGGGAAAGAGTGGAAAAAAACTTTGTGTCAAATAAGAGACACTCCCACATCCCCAACCCCCAAACACACAACTCATCACTTTTGCCAGAGAGGAGGCCTGCCCAGCCCAGCTGTGGCTCTCGCCTTTACCATGTAATAACCATGACCTCCACGCTCTGCCTGTCAGACCTTTATTACTGCTTGCCACAGGGAGAGAGAGAGAGAGAGAAGCAACAGAGAGAAAGAAAGAGAGAGAGAGAGAGAGAGAGAGAGAGAGAGAGAAAAGCAATAAAAGGCCACAGATGGGTGTGGGACAACACAGCTGACGAGCAGAGAAACAGAGATCTTTTCACATACCGTCACTGCTGATGATGACTTCAGTGACCTGAGATGGGCTGACAGATGTCTGCGCCTTCAGAGATGCAAAATGTCAACACATGATTTTGCAGCCATATATTGCAAAGTTAAATCGTCTGACATTGTCCACCCCTGTAGGTCTGTGAATTTAGGGGCTGTCAGTTCACATCCTAAATCAACACGCACTGGGCCTTTGCTGACGGACTAAAAATAATATCTAGGTTACAATGCTGTGCCAAGCCCCAAACACAACAAAGTCTCAGGAAGCAGTCTTTTCAGCATGTTGCCATGGTAACTGACCACATGTGCAAGTCAGATAGGGGTGAGTGGTCAAACTAGCAGTCAGGCTGCGTTGTCTCCTTGACTATAATAGGCCTAAAATACAACCTTCATTTAACCAGGCACAGATGTGTTGAAGATAGCCGGTTTGCAATCACAGGTCAAGCTGAGGGCATCTGATGAACCCAGTATAAACCTCATATACCTTCAACAAAGAACTGGAACCTTCTGATACAGAATATGGATGATACTGTCAGAGTTAGGAATTAGATTGATTTTCAAGCCATTAATCCACTCAAGGGAAATAAAAGAATGAGAGAATCATGCAAGTGAAACACTCCAGCAAGACTGAACATTTTACAAAGATTAATTGGATTAAAATCTAACATGAAAACATTTCCTATTAATCATACAAACTGACAGATTCGGGCTAAAACAGAAGGCTGTTATCAGTCATGCTTGACTCCTGTCTGTCTGTTGTCCAGTTCTAGAAGATTGCTACTATAGGTGAATGGAGGAGAGCCATAAATCTAACTGATGTTCAAAGAAGCTGAGGTTAACTGAGGATGATCCATCCTCCAGAGGAGGAGAGGATCCACAGGCAAAGACAACAAACAAACTGCCATGGGAGAGTCTTTCACCATTATCATTTTTCATTACAGTCAGGCTAATCCTTGAGGAGTAAATTACTCCTGCCGGGGTACTGCTCACATTATTCTCTCATCATTTATGTACCCTTCAGGCCGTACTCCATTACTGCCACACTATTTGCTAGAGCCGGTATTTTTAACAAATGTGGCTGCAGATTTGGATCTTGGGCTGGTTGTGAAAAAAACATTAAAGACATGCTTATATAAAAAATGACCTCCATTACTTCAGCAACTACTGTAATGTTACAGTAGGCATTCTCAGCGTATCCAAAAGAAATACTCAGTGGCTAAAGACACAGAACACACTGTACAATTCCCTAGACTGGACAACTCCCAGGTGTGAAATTGTGTAAAGTGCGTAACTGTGAAGTAGGCTGCTGCTAAAAAAGAGCAGAACTACTATATGCTCAGTGAACTTCTCTGGCCTTAACAAATAGGTTAAATGTTTATAGGTGCCAGGGAGCGAGATGATGAATGTGAATGACTGTGGTGAGTGAAACAACATGTATGCTGAAAAAATGATTACAAACCGAGCCAATACAGTGAGAAAATCTACTTTTCTCTAGTATGTGAGAGTCTCAAAATGCCACTGACACAGGACTGTTAAAAAAACACATACAACCAAGGATTCAGCATTTAAAAATATATAGTATGTATGAGAAAATTAACATATAACTTGGAACAAAAGCTTTGAAGGATATATACACACACACACACACACACACACACACACATATATATATATAGAGAGAGCAAAACTGTGTGTACCATTGAAAATAAGAAATGTATCTGATTTATGTTTTTCTAATTGTATTATCTAACTTCTAAAAATGTGAAAGACAGTACAATTTCCACAGTTCCTCTAAAAAGTAGAACAGTAGTTTAAATCTAACTTGCCACTATATAAAGAACACATGGTTAAAACCTAAGCTGTATATTGTTTGAGACAATATTACTTAAACACAGTAATAACAGAAAAGTACAAATAGTTTACACTTTCTCCAGATATATAGTCCCCATTTACCTAACTACATGCTTGAGTAATTGGCTATAATTACGGCACTGTAGCATTTTTATTCATCCTAATGCAATACTCTATAGCATGTGCAATAATATGAAAGACTAAAATACAGCATATTGAAAAAATATTTGAGACTGTAGTGCATATGAAAGAAATATCGCTGCTGTTGAATAACGATCTTGCTGTCAGGCAATTAAAGCATCCTCCTCCTACAGGGGAGAAAAACCTGCGCAGTGAGCTAAGTGTCAATAGCTTCGGCCTTGGAAACTGCTCCCCTCTCCAGGTGGAGAGTTGAGCCAAGGTTGAGCTCGACTGAAACCTAACAGGTTAGAACACATGGTCTCTTTTTAATGGTTTCGTGCAGCTGCGGAGAAAACAGATTCCATTTGGCAATATTTAAACTGAAAAATTCCCAATGGCACATTTACATAGACTTTGAGCAGAAAACAGCCGTCCACTAAGTGTTTTTTTTTCTCTGTGAGCTGTTTGACAGAAAATAAAGGAAATAGCAGGAGAAGCAAAGTAAAAAATGAAACCCAATGCTCTGCAGCAGGATTTGGCTTTGTATGAGCTTTGGGTATATATTCACTCAATGAAACATATTAATAAACGCATCTACAGTACAGTCAGACTATGATGTTGAAGGACGAATCCCGTCTTCTCACTACCCAACTTCTATTAAACTTTACTTTTTCCCGAGTGCTACTTCTGCAGGTACATAGTGTGTACAGTCAACTAGGTGAGTAGGTTGGTCAGCCCACCAAGCAGTCAGGCAGGGTTGGAGTCAGGGGCTCCCCTGCAAGCAGTGCAGCTGTGCTACTGACAGATCGGTGCAGGGCAGCGTGCAGCCGGCCTCTCCAGACCCTGGCACATCAAAGCTCCCGGCCCCATAGCTAGCCCCCCTGTAGCTCCCCAGCCGGCCACTTCAAAAGGCTCCTCGGCGCATCGCAGATTCCCATCAAAGGGCCTGGACGTAGCGCTCACCCACGCAAGCCAGCCAGCCAAGGAGATATGATTAAAAGCATATTATTGGGGAAAGGCAGCAGGACAGAGGAGAGGTTTAGCAGGAACAGAGTGGATGAATAGAGGACAGGATATCTGGGCGAAGGGATCGTTCTTTACCTTTCTCACTTCTTCTGACTTTCCCTGTCATTCTTGCTCTAAAGTTAATGCAGCTTTTACCTTCTTTTAAGGCCATCAGAGCAAAAAGATGACAGAACTTGACAAGGCTGCGGTGCTGCCCCTCTTTCAAATAATCTCTTTCTTTTCAAAATGCTTACTCTGTTTCTTCCCTTCTCGCCCCCCCCCCCCCCTTTCGATCCTCTTTTACCCTTCGAGGTCACGTCTCAGGTCATTTAATATAAGCCACTGGCTACACAGCCAATTCACACCTGAAATTGCCCGTCGGTAGCAGCGAGTGGCCTTGAATGGTGGCATTGTTGTCCCCGTGGGGGGGCTCAGACAGCAGCACACCAGCCAGTGGCCACAATGGGAGCCTTAAGGCTTGGAATAATTTGACTAAACGCATGGGATTTGTGAGTGCGGATTATCACCGTTCAGCCACGCAACCAACCAACCAACGAACCAACCAATCAACCCCCCACCAATCTGACCAGTTAAAGCAGCATTGTTTTCAAGTGAGACTGCAACTTTGTCAGCCAGGCTGTGCTGAGTTCACGGTTTTACTTTGGTGCACTGGCAGCAATTAAACCCTTGCTGTTTCACACACTCCCATGCACACATGCAACATCCGTGATAAGTTTTCAGTCCTGGTTTATTTTTAGCAGCCTTTTGTGTCATAACTTGAGCATTTTTACGGTTTGGACTGTACACGTGACACCGTCAATATGCTTCTCTTTAGCCATCCAAGACATGCATCTCAATTTCCATTCATTTCATGCCTTGCCCCATGGCCTCATGCAACTTGCACATTGTCGTTGTTTAAAAGTGTCGGCTGGCAAGGCTGGTGCTGCTGGGCCTTTTTGCTGCTCATGATAGCTCTACTCCCATTCTCCCGCCTCATTAGAGTAGATGTCCAAAATGTCAGAAGAATATTTTATGGACTGTTGAGAAATCACTCTCCAGCACAAGTCACCCAGTGTTCTGCCATGCATGAGAGGGAGGGAGAGGAGAAGATAAGGGGTTTATATTCTTAAAGGGTGGGGTGGAAGGAACGGAGGGGGCAGCCTGCCTTTAGAAGAGCTTAGGGCCCAGTGTGGCGAATTAAATAGAATGCCCAGACAGAATTAGTTCCAAGGCAGACTGGGTCCCATTCTATGAAACTCAACAATTAGACGGATTAAACGTAATAACTCAGCCTGCACTGCTGCAGCTGCATTATGGTTACCCCAGCACCCAGGGGGTTGCTGTGTGTGTGTGTGTGTGTGTGTGTGTGTGTGTGTGTGTGTGTGTGTGTGTGTGTGTGTGTGTGTGTGTGTGTGTGTGTGTGTGTGTGTGTGTGTGTGTGTGTGTGTGTGTGTCTGTCTGTCTGTCTGTCTGTCTGTCTGTCTATGTGTGTGCTATGGGGGGGGGTTCTGCTCACATATGAAAAGTGACAACTTGGAGAGAGAACGCAATAAACTTCGGGAAAGAGAAGTAAACACAGTCCAGAACGTTTGGAAATTGCACTTTTCATTCCACAAAGACAGCCAGTTGACATGCTGTTGTGATTTTGGTTGTGTATTGTGATTTGACGTGGTGAACTGCCGATGTCAAGGCCAAGCTTGGGGATATTCCATTCTTAAAGTGCAAAGCAGAGGCTGAGTTTGACACAGTTATGTAAGTGTCAAGGGTCCAAAGATGCTTTGAAATGACAATGATGACGACGGTGAGATTCTGGTAAGACAATCCAGACATTTCTTGTTAGCATTTGTTTTTGGAACTTGAAGGAAAAAGCTGTCACGTTACACTCCACCGGTCCAAACGCTACACATGGTGCAGCTGAAGTCTCTGCTGTCTGAGTGGCAGGCTGACTGATTAACTTACTGACTGGCTGGTTTGCTGACTGACTGGCTTTTGGACTGGCTGACTGCAGCCCCAGCTCACCCACCATGCACCTGTGTGTAAAAGGCCCTCTGTCAGCGGGGCCTAATTTGATCTGACGCACCCTACACATGTGGAACAGCTCAGCAGCTCCACACACTTCTAGTTATTACACTGTGTGTGCACGCGAGGAATAGAAGAGACAACACAGAAGGGGAGTTAGAGAGAAAGATGTTTGCCGAGAAAGAAGTGAAGCAAAGCGAAGTGCAAAAGCTTTGGTTCACCTCACGCAAACTCTGGCCTTCACCACTTCTTCATTCTCTCGCAGATCTAATGCTCTCATCAACTGTTCTCCTGTAGCGCTGTGCCACTCTCACGCTCACTCGTAACATACTCAGTCACTCACACGAGGAATGAAATCTTCTCATCGGTCAAAGTGCATGTTTAAAAGCCCAAACTCAATCAATCAACACAAGGATGAAACTCCTCCAATATAAATGGTTGATGAGAACTTACATAACTCCGATTAAACTGAATCGTTGGTCGCCCTGCAGCAAATGCTTAGAAGAAAAGGGTACTCTGTTTCATTGTGTTTGGGGCTGTTCAAAATTACAGAAGTTCTGGAAATCAGTCATACGAACTTTGTCTAAGATTGTTGGTGTGAGGGTGCCTCTTCACGCAAGGACGTGTGTGTTGGGTATATTTCCAAACAACGGTATTTTCACTTCAAGTCAGTCAACACTCATCGACTTTGGACTCCTGCAGGCCAGGAGGCTGATATCTTTATACTGGAAGAAAATGGACGTACCCTCAATGCATATGTGGGTGAGAGAGATGGCATTTTGTGTTGTACTAGAACGATTTACTTATATTGTCAGAGGAAGAGGAGGGGAGTTTGGGAAAATATGGTCACCTTTACCAGAGTTTCTCAGATGTTATGAGGCCAATTAATTTTGACAGTGGTGCTGAACTGTTGAGCTGTATGCTGTGTATTTATATTTATTTTTATTTATTTATTTACTTATTTTTTATTTTTATTTATTTATTTTTCTTTCATTCTTTCACTCTTATTTATTTGGGGGGGATCATGTTGCGCTTTGTCTGTTTTATTTTGAGTATATTGTTAAGTTTTTCATAATATAAGGCCCAATAAAGATATTGTTTAAAAAAAAAATCTTCTCATCGGTCAAGTTAAAGGTAAATTGTGGCTTTGAAGAAATTTTTGTTTTATAAAGTCTGGATGCAGGAATAAGGGAGGCAGCCACAGACAGCTGACAGGCAGGTTGTAAACAAGCAAACAGTTTGGCCACTTTATTTGAAGGGAGAAAATGAAAGTGAGTTCACCCCAAATGCTGGAAATATTAAAACAAGTACACTAGAAGTTTTTCTATAAATTATAAAAGATGTCTACAACTGACGGTTTGGGTAAAGACTGATTTTGGCTAATATGAGGTTTTGTTCTCCTGTTCACATCAATATTGCCTCTCAATACCTCTCCTAATTCTGGAGATACAAAACTGGAAATAAGAAGACAAAAACAACTTTTTATCTTCACCAAACGACCACAACTGAGGATGGATAGGTTTGCTGTCAGAACACCCAAGCACCAACTGCTTTCTCTTTTAGGTACACTGCAAACTAGGTTTCAATCAGCAACCCTATGAACCCTTCGCACCCGTCATGCTCAGTCAGTGTCTGAGGACACCCACCTCCCCCTCTTTTCAGCTTTTTTTTTTTTTTAGGTGAAACAGTGCAGACCCAGCAGAAACACGGCAGCAGGCACAAGACCAGTAGTGTAACAGAGCTAGTCCAGATCTGTATGAAACCCGATCAACAGACAGACAGACTGGGGCGGGAGGAGGGGAGGGATCAGCAATGCTGTCAGCTCGGTCACTGTCAGACGCACAGACAGGTAAGTCTATCTGAACTGTAGCAATGAACAGAGACATGAATGGATTTCAGTGACGCAACAGGTTGTAAGAAACACCGCCGCGAGACAGATTCAGGAACATAATGTAGATGTGAATGCTATCTGATTACAAATGACAGCTTTAGATTGTATAGATGTTTCACAGAACAACATGTCAATTCAAGAGTTTGAAAAAATGCTCTTCCTTTCTCCACTTTACTCATGACACTCACAAAGTGGTTCTAAGTGTTTCTCTGGGGGGGGGGGGAAATGCAACATTTTACATCATTTAGATTGAGCAGCGGGGTGTTTCTCTTTCCTCTCATTTCACGTTTGCCTCTCTGTCTCTACCTCTCACCCTCCCACAGGTCAGCCCAGCTCTGGCCCTCTCCTGTGTATTTAAAGTAATTGCTCATGGCAGTCAAGGTGTCTGCATAAGGGCCTGTCATAAGCAATCCACTGGCATGAGTAGCGGCCTTGTGCAAGAACCTAATCCAGTCAAAAGCCAAACCAAGCCAAATGGACGGACGGAGGGGGTTAAGAAGTTGTTCAACAGCATTCTGAGAAAAAAGAAAAAGAAAAAAAAGGAGGTTGCGTGGGCTTTTAATCCTCTCAAATTAACATGAAAATGAAGCCAGGTCATTTTCGTATGCTGAAAATGATTATATCTCTGCAGCTACACGCGTATTTTCACGTAGGTAGCTTTGTTTTCCTGAGGTTCACCGCATGCCGCAGATTTTAAAAGAAATTCAGCTGTTTTCATTTCTGCTTTGTTGTTTTGTCACAAGACTTTTTCCACGAGAAATTTGCTGTGCATTCAAAAGTTACTGTGTTTTAAATGTAAAACATTTTCTGGTGATTATCACGAGACGCCACGTTGTACCTTGTTATACTTGAGTCTAATACGCGTACTGCCAAACGTAGAGCTTTCTTCGACAGGAGAACAGGTCTCTGTATTTGCTTTGACACTGTGAGGGCTGTTTGCTGAAGGCCTTCGACACACACAGAAATTCCTCACCCATTTACCCCACCGCCACCCCGAGTTCTGTAGCATGTTCAGCGGCCGACAGAGACAGACAGACAAACAGACAGACAGGAACTGAGGGGCCGAGACCAAACGCCGACCCTCTCTGTGGCATGGCGACTCCGGTCAGACACAGCAATAAGAAGTGGAGCCCCGGCCCCTCCAGCCAGACTTGAGGTCCTAAGTGTTTGGGAAACAGGCCCATCAATGTCAAAGCCTTTTATTGCTTTGGCTTCCTATTGCTTTTCCCTGCTTGGGGGTTAGTATGAATCTACTCCCAGCAAAGGCAGCGGGATGGGTTCATCTTTCATCAGTCATAACCTTGGCAATTAAGCAAGCACACATGAGGAATGACCCAAGATTAAAAGAAAAAGCTGTTTTAAGTGGGTTGTGAGTGATGGCATGTTGTTTTTATGTATACCTGGTATGACTGTGAAGTCAAGATGAATTAAAAAAAAACAAACTTGTAAAAAAGTTTTGCATTTACTTCAGGGTTGTCACACAAATATATAGTAAGAAATTACTTATAAGAAGTTTGTCTTTTCTGATTATTTATGTATATAATTTTGAAGATGTCAAAACAAAATCCCTGAAATCGAAGATTCAACAACGATTTCAATATTGTGTGAATGAACCGAGGTGTACCGACATTATTAGTCCGACTAAATAAGATTCGTCTGACCATTTCCTTTGCCAGCTTTTTATACTAAACGGTGAATGAAAACTCGTTCCAGATTACACATTGCAGTAAATCGACAATCATTACTGATTGTTGCATAAACAATTTTGTTGGAAACACAAAATTAACAACATGATGGCAGTTTTGCTTCAATACGAAACGCTTTATGTTTAATAACAAATGAGGACCTGATTTAGATTTCCTAGCAAACAAATGACCAAAAGCAAATGGCTCAAAAATGATGGAAACTCAGAGCTCATAAAGTCATATTTACTAATAAAAATTGAGGCAAATAACAATGTCTTCTTTCTTGTCCAAACAACATTTTCTGGAGCTACTGAGAAAAAGGGCGAAACTCGAGGGAGTGGAAGAAAATGGGAATTGTTGGTCTTTACCCAAAACTAATAGTTTAGCTAGCCCTGAGTCACATTCTGCACAAATTGTTTCTGTGTATGTATTCAAAATGTGCTCTTTTTTTTTACTCTGTGTTGTCCACATGGTGCACAGAAATGTTCCTCTCTTGCTTTCTCTGCATGTTGCCAAAACCCCAGCTACCTACTTATTTGTCTGTGTTTCGATTTATCTGGGACAGGACACACAAAAATCCATGCAGTTGCACACACACACACACACACTTGAGTCAGTTTGCCTCAGCACTGTTACGAATGAAGTGCACAGTAAGGAGCAAGTGGACGGTTGCTGCCGGCGTTGGCAAACAGCTTGTTCTAATGCTCCTGACAGCCCTGTGAGATGACCCCCTGCTTACAGCCAACACACACTGCACCCCTCTCACACTTGTCTTTCCTCTAAAAAGTCTCAAACACGAGGTGAATCCGTTCCACCCACCCTCTGCCTCGCTCAGACATTTTCCTTGGCCTCCTCGCTCCACTCCAGACTGCCGTTTGTGCACAAAGGACAAACTATCTTAAGGAGAAAGTCTGGGGATACGAAACGCTTTACTGCATTAAAATGAGCGTGGAAAACGCAACACAGACTCGGCTGTATCAAGATGTACAAGGAACTGACTGCTGTGAGGTTGTTCTAACACACTGGCCTAAATGTATTTTTAAAATAATATCTCTCCAGGAGTTTCTTTGAAAAACATGCCTGATAAATGGTCATTGTGGAAGCAACAAATTGGTCAGACTGTGCTCAGGAAGAGCATCCTTAGGCCTGGGAATGAGGAAAAAATGTCCAAAATGTTAAAGTACATGCACCAAGTGACTCCCATACATCATTTAAAATGTGTAGCATGTGATAATTTACTTAGTTACTTGCATTCATACATGATTTGTTTGGATCTCTCAGGAAAACGTCACTAAGTGGAATATTATTGTTATCTTCGCAGAAAGGGAGGCTGACTGTTGAGTCAGTTATCTGATATGAGGCTGTGAGAATCTGTCATTGTGTGTGTGTGATGTGTGTGTGTGATGTGTGTGTGTGTGTGTGTGTGTGTGTGTGTGTGTGTGTGTGTGTGTGTGTGTGTGTGTGTGTAGAGGGGGGTGCTGCCTCCCTGTTGTCAAGGCTGTCCTGAAACCACAGAGCCAATGTGCCGCAGGAAGAATCCGTGCTCCCGTGTACTACAATATCCTGTTTGGACTCATGCTGCTCTCCCCAGTCTTGCAATGCAGAGGGGCACACACACAAATGCACACAGACACACAAACATACACAGTCACACTTACTCTGTTCATACATTACACTCAAGCCCTCTGGCCAAAAACATACAGCTTTGTTTTCATTGCTTTTCTGCACACACTTCAATAGCGCTGCTCTGCAGATCATGTAAGGCTGTTTCTATAGGCTTTTAATCTGATACACTGGGGGTGCAAAGAGGCATGTGTGTCTTTGTGTGTTGGTTGTGTGTGGGTGGTGGGGTAAAGAGCGGGCCGAAGTTGCTTCTCTGCAACAATAATATGGACCCTGTTGCAATCACAAGGCACCAAAAGAGTTAAAGCATTTGCATTACTGGGAGGAAAGTACAGTGCCTTGGTTTGAGTGTGTGAACCTGTGTGTGTGTGTGTGTGTGTGTATACACATAACCTCCCACTGTTCACACAGCGAGTAATAAAAGAATAAAAGGGCAGAGGCTCACAGCGCTGCATCCATCCCTGCAGCTATCCATTCATTTTAAATACATATCTGCTCAGCCAGCCAGTAGATTATCAGTCTACACACAAACAAAACAAAAGGAGTGAGGACTGAGTGAGCAGTTGTGTGTGCACGGAGGAGCTCTGCTTCCCGTAAGCAGCTGATAAAAATTACAAAAAAAAAAAAAGAGGCGGCCGGCCCAAAGGCAGATACCTCCTTTCCCAACAGAGAGCAGTGCATTTCCTGAAACTGACAACTGCTAGTACTCGTCCTGAGGCCAGACCAAACGTGAAAGAGACACACAGAAGGGGGAGAGAGGGAGAGGAAAGGAAAGAGAGAAAAAGAGCGAACGGGTGACTTGACCTACAGTCGGGGAAAAATGTTATGTAAATACTGGAGTGACACACCAAGTGGACCTTGCAAATTCAGAGAAACATACAGTACACACATGCAAACACACACCGTGGTCGCTTTTGATCGGTCCTCTGCACCGACTGAGAAGGTCTATGTGCAAAGATAAAAGTGGCTGTTATCAACTCTTCTGGATTTGGCACACCACGGCTATTGTTCACAGCTCAGCCAAAACTGACACACAAAAACAACCTGAACAGTGCTGGGCTGCAGAAAGAGAAACACAGCTTTGACAGGAGGAAGGAAAATGTGGTTTTGTCAACTTTTTTTTAATGCATGTGTCCTCCTATTATTCTCTCTTGCATGAGATTGAAACACAAGGACAGAAGCAGTGATAAAGAAGCTGATCAGGGTAATGGTGATGATGCTGGTGGTAACAAACACGCCAGACTGTATGATATCAAACTCGTAAAAACTAGCACCACTTGGGCTCAACTCTGCACCCTGCAATTCTCTCTCACTTTCGGTGAAAATCAAGCAGAGGAGAAATGATTAAATCTACTTTAAAAACATGTAAAACAGAAAAAGGGTTCAGTGATTGCAGGCTGCCAGTCAGTGCAGAGCAGTGAGGAGAGGAGTGATGTTGCTACAGCACAGCCTGCTGGTCTATCAGGGGATTGTATTGACTGTGAAACTGGACTCCCCTCCTCCACTCGCTGCAGGACTGCTGACGTTTGGCTTTTTTTTTTTTTTTTTACGCTGCTGAGTTATTCAGTCCTTCAGACATGCAGAAACATTTACATCCCAAACAAAAGAAAGTCTGTGTTTTGCAAAGCCAAGCCATATAGAAGACACCTTTCTTTCACAGATATAGAGGGTGAAAGTATAAATTTCATGTTGAATCACTGTTGACCACCTTGCAGCTTTGTTTACAGACATCAGACGTGCTCTTGTTTAACTGTTAAATTATTTGTCCCACTTTCAGCTACAATGACCACTTTAATTTTATTATGCATAAAAATAAACTATATTTTCCTTCAAACTGTTATTTTAAAAAAAAGTGATGACCAAGGGTGTAGCTACCATTAAGGAAAGCATGATTTTGTTTTCTGGTAATTATTAGCATTATTATTTTGGTGTTTTTTGCAATTGTAAAGGTTAAACATGTTGGGTATTTTCAAAGGTTATTCTGCAGCCTTTTTAGGCTTAGCACCACTGACTATTTTAGCAGGAAAAATGTTGGAAAAGTGGTTTAATTATTTCTACTGCCAGGCTTTAATTCTTACAAGTGAGGAGAATATGCTGAAATATCAACAATAAAAATATATAAAATAAAAAACAAGGCTTGTAGGCAAAATGTGAAACATTAGATTGCTTTTAAAGAATAATAAATATTTATATAAAAAAATACACAACTGCAAAAAAATCTACATCTTAAAAACCTGTAACATTGGTTTTGAAGAATTACTGCTGTGTTATAAATAAACTGGTATTTGTATAGTTCATACTAAAGCCTTTTATTATGTATTATATCCAAAATGTGTCCTTAAAAACACCACTTCTATGTCATAGATATTTCAGCAGTTTATTCCGCCCCCATCCTCTGACTCAGATCAAAACAGTTTGTGTAACTGTGCCGCCCTAACTGACAAACATCAGCATGTCGGAAATATACGTACAGTAGTTCTGTGAGGAAACTGTGGAATAATATTATCACCTAAGATACGACGATAAGATTAAACTACTCAACTGTGTGTTGCCCTAATTATCAAATCCAGGCTTTTGAAGGTCTTGTTATAGTTGTACTGTTAAAAATTTTGATCTTTGTTGGTGTATTGTATCTACAGTAGATCGCAACATGGGAATATAAAGCACAACAATGGTTTTGTCTAGAATATTTAATTCTGACATGATTTGAATTACAATTTTTAGATGCAAGGTTTTATTTTCTGTATGAGAATCTTAAAATTTAGTAGTTTGTGATTTTTTGTGACTGGAATGTGAAATCACCCATCTGCCTTTTTTCAGCAAATGAGCAATTCAGTAAAATCTAAAGTATTTAAAAAAAAAAAACATATTCTCATGTATAAAAATCTCAAACTATACCATCTCAATATGTCATTTTGATTTTATTGCATGAATTTTCTAACACGTCTTTATAAAGACACCCACCCTTCGCTTTAGGCTAATAACATTTAAAGAGCATATTTGTCACCTTTGTAAACAACATTCTTTTTTAAGTTAATTCTTCAAAAACAATAAAATACAACATGCCAGATATTTATTTAAATTGTATGTATTTTTTATTGCTTTCCAAAAGCTCAGACTGGGAGGGCCGGCAGCACTTTGATCCTCAGACACCCTCTCTGACTTCCCTCCCAAATTCTCTGACAGGCTTTGAAAGAAAAGAATAAAACCGAGCCATAAAATTACAGTAGTAGGCTGGAAAAGACTTTACAGCACATATACACTTGCAGTATAAAGAGACCAGCCTTTCAGCACTAGAAGAGACTTATTTAGGGGGTTATTAGTCTCATTTACCAGTGCGGCCCCTGGGGGGTCTTTCATTAAGAACAGGGCTCTATATGGCTCCGATTAACAGCGGTGGAAAAAAAATACACAGGCGGAGTAGTAGGAAGGGTATATGAGAGGGGAGAGGCAAAGCTTACCTGGTCCCCTTCCACGATTTACTGCTTTTTCTTATTTTCTCCTGCTTTAAAACATCTGGCTCCAGAGGCATTTAAGGTCTTGACTGATAACCTGCTGACTGCTTCTTTATCTGCGACTACAGTAACTGTACGACATACAGCAACAAGAAAATCTGTTTCTCTTTTCATTTTAATCCTCGACACTGCTTATCTTTTTCTTCGTACTGCCAAGATGTCACATGTAAGATAAACTTCCAATGCCACATCTAGTTAGAAACGCAACCGCAGTCTTCCTGTGGTTGCGCGTCTCTAAGAAGCAAAGCGTGTGCCAAATTCCAGGGTACTCTCTGTGGTGAAGCTGCAAATGTGTGGGGTTATGAAGGGTGTTGCCTAGAAGACGTGCAAAACACAAAAGCCTGGCGATGGTGCCGTGATAGACGCAGATGCCGATCAACTGACTCGGCTGTTTGTCGCCGTGGTCAGCGTGATAAAGAAAAGTTCTCAGGATGAGATTTCAGGTGAAAATGAAGATTCTCACACTGATTCTTTAAAAAAAAAAAAAAGAAAAAAGAAATCTTGATGTGTGCACATAACTTCATGTCAGCTAACTTGGAATTGTTGCTTTTATTTTATTCACACCATTTAGTGAGAAGTCTAAGATTAGAGCTTTTTAGTATGACAAAATGGGATTTAATAGCTTTCACAGAAAATCTATGGAGTACAATTTCATGGGCATTTATACTACATTTTTTCAGTACTTCCCAGTACTGAGTTAAATTGTTCTTTATATCATAAATTAATGTGACTGTCTGGACCCTGACAAGTAGCAGAAAAGTGACGGATGGGTTAATAAACAAGAAAATTATTTGTCATTTCTGCTTATCTATACCACTACCACGTCTTAGGTATCACAGCAGCAGCAGTAACAGAGTTTGCTACAGATTTCATAGTCCTGACCCTGCAAATTTCACAAGAAAAGATTATAATAAATCTCCTGCACAACCACAGACATTATTAGGCACTCTTTAGTAAAGGAAATTTCAAAATTAAGTGCTTTCTGAGACACAGAAATCATTTTAGGGAAATGATTTCCACACATTTGAAGATTTTTCAAGACCTGCTGATGTGCTAAAGATGTAAAAAGCATACAGAAAGTCTATATTAAAAGTAATACAAGTCTGCAGGGAAGCTACTTACATGGTAGAGCATTCCTTAAAGAATAGTTTTCATTTCACTTCCAAATTTGGCCATTAAGTACATATTTTTATGTAATTTTAGCCAACCAAAATATCTTAATGTCAGCTTTATATAAATAACCCACTTCTTACTATCTAAAGTAAAGGGAAGTCTTTTTTTTATTTTAAAAACAATCACACCTCTAAAGAAAACACACCCAAACCCTCCTACCTCATAATCAGAGGCCGTATCCTTGATTCGATGTCAGGCGGCTGATTTTAGTCGACTCAACCTGCGCTGACCTGAACCCAGCCTTAGTGCAAACACACAGAGTGGGCTTCATTCAGACAGGTGGGGCCAGCACTTAGCCAGAGCCCGAGAGAGGGTGAATACACTTTCAAACACATGGGGACATGTGGACACACACGAATACATGTACCATATTATAAGTTCCCCTGTGGTCAAAGCCGGGGCCAGCTCCCCTTTAGTCAACCCCTCTCCTCTCCAGCAGGTAAACGCCCTGGTCCACCGTATACCCTTGCTTCTGCGTGGAAGAGGGGAGAAACCACAGAGCCCCACAGATGAGCTCCATCAATAGGCCCTCTATTCATCCGCGGGTCCCGAACACTGGGCTCTCTGACGGAGCTCCAGCACCTGGCTGCAGATGGACGCAACATCAGAGGCTGGGTGGTGGCAACATCGGTCGTCAGACTCGCCACACCTGAATAAACCCCCCCCGAGCCACATCAAATGGCATGGCAGGCCCATTTGAAAACCTGAGAGCACGAGAGCTGAGAGTTAAAAAAGGTGGCCAAGAGAGCCGTGGAAGGCTGTAGGATTGACTGTACAAACAGGCCACTCAGGTGCTGCTGCAGATTACTGTTTTCATTAAAAGGAGTGAAGAAGAAACTGAGCCCTGTACAGGAGAAGGGGGAGGAGGAAGTGGAGAACGTGGAGTGAACACACACACGCACACGCACACGCACACGCACGCACGCACGCACGCACGCACGCACGCACGCACGCACGCACGCACGCACGCACACACACACACACACACACACACACACAAACACAAGACGATAGAGTGTATTTATACAGGTGCTTCTAATATTGGAGCAGAGGGGGAGGAACACCTCTAAGAGACAGGGGAGCATCTATACCAAGTCTGGGAATCCTCCAAGTAGGGATTGGGTTGGGCGTTACTTTGATTTCTCTACAGTCTAAGTGGGAGCTGCTAGGATTAATGCAAGGACTACTGGGAAGTCTGTGAAATACACAGTCACACTGTAATCATGGCTGACACACTTTACACTTAAATATAGACAAATTTGTGCAACAACACTTAGACTAGAATACTGAAACTACAGTGCTTATTATTGTGTGCAGGAGTCTTCTTAGAGGATTCCAGTCAAGTAAAGAATGTATCATAAAATTAAAAAAACCTGTACCACTTAAGAACTGCACAGTCTGGTTTCCTGCATCAGGCGGTGAATTTTAACAGTCCTACTATGCTCTCAACAGTACTGGGACACTCTTTCTGCGTCTAAGCTATTATGCTGAAAAAAAAATGCATTTCAATCTATTTTTTCTTCTTTGTGTTAATGTTTTCTGTGTTTTTTCACAGTAAAATAATTTTTACTCCATTTGTTTTACAAAACACAGGCTGCTTTAGTCAAGTTAATCACTTGTTACAATTATAACTACACTACTATTAATCAGAACATTTAATTGTATAGATCCGAAGTCTTTATTACAGGCATTAACTTCTTGTTGGCCTCCTCTTTAGAGATTTGTGTAATTTTGTCCATTTCTCTTCATTAAGTAATCTGATTTTGCAATATATAACGGAACTGAATGCAAAACATTCCAAAATGATCTGGAGTTTATCATACATTTTTTTTACGGCTGTGTGGAAAAAAATATACGCAAGCTTCCTTATCTTGACTCGCATTAATAGGACCCTAATAAGTTCATTTTGGATAATTATGTTGGTTCATTAGTTTAAACCTCAATGTTATAATGCTACAAGCCATCGTCAGAAACTTAATTAAATAAACCCAAATGGCCAAACAAAGCCCTGGATGGAAACACTTAAATTATGAAGGCAGCTAACAAAAACAGTAATTGTCATTCACTTTGGCCTGTGAGTGTGTAATAGTTATCAGCCCTCTAATCTAATCAAAACAAACATTTTTCCTAAAATTATCTTGCCCCTAAACAAAAGAAAGAGCAGCGATGACGTCACAGAGCTGCTCAGTGAGCCATGCTGTGAAAACAGAAATTTCCTGAGTAGATTTTCCGTTTCCATTATCTGCTTTTCGTCATATTTAGGGCCTTCATTTGTGGCGGTGCAGGTGACGGCGTCCACACGAGCGAAGAAGACAAACCGATGCCAAAAAACACAGTGATGCAGGGCAGAGAAAAGCAGATTTTAAATGCACACACACACACACACAAAACCCGACACTGCAATTCTGTTCCAATCACAAACCTCTGAAATAACTTTTATAGTGGCTGCTCAGACAGTATTAGAGTGACCCGACATACATAAATGGGACAGTCATGATTTTTAAGCGTTTTGAGCGGCGAACCAACAGAAGTATCCCTGATCATAAGTATATTGCATCACTGTAAACCCTCTGCCTCATTTGGACTTCACATTTTAAAGAAAAACACATGGAAAACAACATACTTGTCCACAGTATCATATTTTAAGACAATGTCATAACCCAGCAAGAGAAGAATGCTAAACTATGACATCTTGTTTACCACAACAAACCCAAGAATACTTCCCAAACTGGCATATCGTTATGGGCTCACTTCAGTCCCCCACTGTGAGCACTACAGGTAGATTTCTTTAAGGCTAATGGAGCTGAAAGTGGTGCTCTTATCTTTTAAAGCCACTACACACACAGACTAGGAAATATTCAGGATGCAGCAGTTATAGATCATCTTAGTGAGAGTGTCTTTTTATTTGGTCTGGATGGTTTAAATATACAGTGCTTGCCTGCTGAATCTCTGGATTTTCCAACCTGCGGTGAGAGGCCATAAAGTGGGCCATTCCTCCAGTCACTGATGGTCCTTCGCCATAAAACCCTCCCAGAATCACCAACACCACTGAGGGGGAGTAAACACTTCGGGCCTGTATAACAGCAGCATGAGGGCCTTCATTAATTCGGGATGGCCAGTGTCAAGCCCAAGTCAGCACACACTTTAAGTACTTCATGAAAATGCCTTTTATTGCTCTGGGTGTGACGTATACGTCATAAAAGATGGTTTGCAGATTCTCTTTTTGGCCCTGGTAGGAGAATTTGCTCCAGTGGCTATTGATCGTGTTCCATGGCAGAACGGTAAAAAACAAACCGCATCATCTTGTGTATGTGGGAGCACCACAACCCTAACATCCATGGTCAGAGTCCACGTTATTTCCATGGTTATCTATGTGCATTTATTTCTATCTGACTCTTTAAAATCAATTGTGTAATGTGGGAAACAAAGCAAAAAAAACATCCAACATACAGTATCATCTTTTACTGCATTATGTTATATGAGTTTTAATTATTTCTCATTTATGAAAGCTCTATAAAGCTAAAAATAAATACTGTAAGATGCAGTGCAGAGCTGTAACACTGGAGTTTCTTTCAGAGAGGCCAATTGTGACATGGAATAACTCTCACTCATAAGGTTTTCATCAGGATATAAGTCAAAGAAACCATAAGGAGCCTAAATATCATTGATGCACGATTACATTCCTAAAACATGTTCAGATTTACTGCACATGAGCAGTGGACACTACGGACTCCATGGCAAAATTTGAACAAGAAGAAGCAGTTTGTGGATGCCCTGTGTGATAAGGGACAGGTGGAGTATAAATGTACTAAAAGCACTGATGCCATTTACTTCACAAACTATTCAGACACTTACAGCGAAGACACTCATAAGCCTGCGCCACAGTCTACTCAGCTGTGATTTGTACTCTACTACATGCGCTGCACACACTGATTAGATTATTAACAACTGACAAGAGCTACTCTGCTGAACAAACTATGTGATGACACTATTTCTAAATTATACCGGGCCGATTTTACTCCTTTATGTTTTATTAAAATGTATACTAATATACATTGAGGACATATACATAGATACTGAAACATCTGTGATAGGCCAGTGTTGGTCAGTAATATCTGCCAATAAATATTATCACTCATAAATTTGCATTGCAGGTCTAAGTATCTACCCGTCACTAACCTTCATTTGAAACAACCTTCCCCTGTTTAGTTGGACTCAGTTCTGTCTTTTTAACAATGTAACTCACAGGGGTTGAGCTTTCTGAGTCCAAGCTGGCAATCAGGTCCGTAGTTTTTGGATTCCAGTGCAAGCTGATGACTAGGGAAACTTTGCCTTGCAGGGTGTGATATTGTACCTAAGGCATTGTGAAAGATAAACTGAAGTTCAATGAAGAAAATTGTTGCAAAAGTTTTTCTGGTGGTTTCAGGAAACTGATTGAGAAAATAAAGCAAACACCCTAATGCCATACTTATTTCATGAACACTTTTACCATATGCAGACACGGCATAATGGGGTCAATGATCATCCGTGCTAAAGTTTTGACAAAAGGCCTGTACACCCTGCAGAAATCACAGCACAGCACCCCAAACAACACACTGTAAAATGAAGCCAGTCTCAGTTCTAAGTGTGCTATACTGCCAGCTTCATTGTAGCATTTATGACAGAATATATTTCGCCCAAGTGAAAGCAATTAAGCCATTTCTAATACATCCAAGTGAGTAAAGGTAGCGAGGAGGTCAGCAACCACATAAAAAGCCAGAGTCTGTAATGAGATTAAATGTTGAATCCCTCCATGAACAGCTCTGCTGCCCAAAGAATATGAATCAGCGTGAGGCTGTTTTACTGCCCCAGGACTACTTTCTATCTTTTTTTTATGCTCTCGAAATTGGCAAAATGTCAAGAAACTGGGGTACAATTAGTTCTTTTCTTTTTTGGTTTCTTTTCCTATCTTTTCATAAAGCAGCACCACTGGGCAGCTTTTCTTCCTGCAGGGCAGGAGGCCGATCTTACCTCATCCGTTTGTCTGTGTGCATTTATGACTTGCGCATGTGCCTGGTCTACTTTGTCATTTTAATACTTGGCAGCAAAGCCAAAAATATTAAGAGGATTTAATGGATATTTTCACTGTAGATTCGCTGTTGAATCTCTCATAATTCCCATAAAATAACTTTTTGGTCTACACATGTCTTGGAGCACAAAGTGGAGCACAAGGGGTCTACACTGTGGAGTGAACTTATTTCATAAGCATTTGTCAAAGTGACAACATTCAAGGTTTAAAAAGACTCATTTGTCAGTAAACAGCAATGCATTTTAGATTTTTCCTCTTGACTAAACACTATATATTTGGAACACCCCTCCATGCCATCAATATCAGAGTACAGTGTACAAGACAGGCATACAGAGGCCACACAGACAAAAAGTCAATTTGTTCAGAGCTCTGCACAAAGAATGCCAGTTGCTCAGAAGAGAGAGGCCCCTACTTGAAGAGGACAGGCCATGATGCATGTGTGTCTGCCTGCAAACCCTCCCGTGGTGCTGCAGTGGCTTTTCATTGTTTAGCTCCTGCTAGCTTGTGAGAGGGGAACTAATTAAGATCTGCCTGCAGGTGGCCCATGCTGGCTTTTACAGGTCTGAGAGGAGACAAAAAGGAGGAGGAGGAGGGCCGTGAACCTGGCCACACCCAGCAGGAGAAATAGAGGACCGCCTCAGGCCACAAAATGACACATTAGTGATCTGGAGTAAAGAACCAGAGGAAGAATTTTTGGAGCATGAAGCAGCTGAGATACAAGGCAGCACAACGGGGGAAAAAAAAGTAAATTGCAGAAAGCCGAGGGAGAAAGAACACAATTACAGCAATCAGCAAAACAAGGCCTTCCTCTGTTTAGGGCCAAAGAAGTGTACTTGGAAACATTTACTCATTCTGCAAGAGGCTAAATGTCGATGTGCCTCCGGGTGGATTTAGGATCAGCAGCCCTGCTGGGGTTTGTTATGATTTCATTCAACAGTCAACAGAAATTTACATCATCAAAGTGCAAACAGTGCGCACACACACACACACACACACACACACACACACACACACACACACACACACACACACACACACACACACACACACACACACACACAGTATCACATCAAACCAGGGGGTTCTCACACATTCTGATGTATGTGCACAATCAGCGGAAATCAGTGTTTGTCTGAATCGTACAAAAATCAAGCCTCATTTGCACAGAGGCAGGTAAACAAACAGCGAAGGAACTGTTTACAATAAGAAGGGAAGAGCTACGCTGATGACTGTGGGACAAGTGTATTTTGTGTTCGGTGTGTGTCTGTGGTTTGTTTTCTATTTGAGATATTTCATAAAATTCAATAAATCACCGTGAGCCGGTTTTAAACAAACAAACAAGGCAATAATAAAGATTTATTTTCTCTGAGGGGAAAAGACGTGCTTGTGTGTGTTTTGCGTTGAGAGGAGCAAAAAGACGTGGTTGCGTGTGGACGCTGCCCTGCACCACTTCCTCTTCAGAAGCCCAGAGACATCGCAGCCAGCTGTATTGATGCCTCTTTCACATGTGAACAAACACACACACACACACATTTTGGTGGTAGCCTGCTTCAGCAAAGCCAAACAAACAGCAGAATGTTCTCGCCAGCACTGTCAAAGAGAAATTAAAGTGATAGAGATCCCTGTAATAAAGGATTGAAACTGTTTCAACAAGCAGAAACCTAAATTGAGGAAAGTGCCAGCTCTTGTCAGTTTCACATCAAGCCTTAATTATGTGAAGAAACTCCAGAATATTGCTGAATATAAAGTGAAAGAAAACTGACACAGCGAGGGTGCGCGTAAGTCGCCTCAGT
Organism: Amphiprion ocellaris; assembly: GCF_022539595.1. Taxonomy (NCBI): domain Eukaryota; kingdom Metazoa; phylum Chordata; class Actinopteri; family Pomacentridae; genus Amphiprion; species Amphiprion ocellaris. The sequence continues at coordinate 17,886,496 of NC_072768.1, forward strand.
CAGACTGGGTGGATCTGGTAGCTGTCTGCAGAGATCCAGATAAGGATGCCAAATGACAGTGTTGTCCTTGGTGGCGTGACACTAGGGGCAAAATAAACCAGCTGTTATGGGAGTGCCCAGCAAGGCCCTAATCTGAGCTTGGCTGTTACAGCTGAGCTATGGCCACAGCAGTCCTGCAATGGATACAAATAGACACTGTTTGTCCCCGTTTAGCTGGAAGACTCGCTCTCATACTCAGGAATTAATGCCCAGAAATCTCACACCCACACCATACACATGCACACATGCACACATGCACAACAAAAAAGATAATTAAGAAAATGTGTCCAAATGGGTCCACGTGTCCAGGCCATGTGATGACGCTAAAATTAAATTTGTCAGACTATTATAGATGTCACGAATAGGGATGCGGTTTTTAAGAATGTCCAGATGATTCTGGCATCTGCTCGCAATAATTATGAATTAAATGGCAGAAAATCTGAGAACATGCTTATACTAGCAACTGTAGTAATGATAACAATAATTACAGAAACTTCTTGGACAAATAGGACCTTACAATAACAGGCAATAGGCTGTTTGATGCCATACTATAACAGCATGTTGCCTGCATCAGCATTTTCTGTTAGGGGAATGAGGGACAGATTGCTAGACATGACTTGTTTCTTTACGTATTCTTTCACGACAAGCTCACACCTGAACATGTTTTACCACTGTCTGCCATTTTGACAGGAATAAGCACAGCACCTGTGCCTCACATGCAACCTATCAACACGTTTATGTACATCTGTCCGGCAATTATATCATTATGAACTCGATAATTATTATTCAATTTGAGAGCAGTTAATAATAGTTAGTGCAGCACAGACAATCACTGAGCCTTTGCTATTTCAAGAGTACTGATGTATAAAAATATCCACAGAAACATTCACAGTATTTTCATTTCACGTAATACAAGGATGCTCTACTTAAACACTATACAGTTGTATGTGTTCTCCATGTGGATAGTAAATATAAATATTGATTATGGCAGAAATAATTTCATTTAAAGGGATAAAAAACATAAAAATAAGAAGAATTTTAATTACATCTGATCAAAGAATTGTTCTAAGTATCAATTTTTTATGATAAAAAGGCGTTTGTGTAGTAGCTGTTTATGGCCTCGTTGCTTGTGGAATTTTACATTTTCCACGGCACCCGGCGGACGAGCGGATAAGATCAGGGGGAATGCATGAGAGAACAGTGGGGTGAAGAAAAGGAAAGAGAAGTGCAGCAGGAAAGCTAGCGCAGTGGTTGGTGGAATTCAAGTGCTGTGTGGAGAAAGAGTCCTGGACCAGTGCCACAAACGGGCAATTCAAAAGTCTGCAAAAGAGAGAGAGAAGACATATTCTGCTGCTCATAACTTCTGTTTAACTATTAAAGTTTGTTTTGTTTGTATTTTTTACTTGAATCAAGCTACAAGATGTACCTCTGTAGTTGGAGAAGATTTTATTGCCTTCTGTATGTGTTGAAGTAAAACTAGAAATTGATGAATACTGTGGAAGGTTTTCATCCTGGCAATGACTGTGTGTTAGTCTGTGCTTTTAGATTTTTAAAGAGGGCAGAGTGTGAAAAAGAAAAACCAGCAGGTTAGAGACGCAGATGAGTGACAGAGGCCAGTGTAGATTTGCAGGGCCAGCAGAGAGGGAAGAATACCTATTAGGCAAGAATACTCCTTTCAGTTACTAACAACACCTATTAATGCACATCTGTGAGAATAGACCGACATTCACACACACTTGCATTCTAAGAATAAGTTGCAAAAACACCTATTACTTCAGCTAGGTGTAGACTTGTGTAGCTACTATATTAAATCCAGTCCAAGTGGGAATACATCCTATAATATGCTGCATGAAGTAGGAAAGATATCTTTTAAATGAGCAGTAAGTCTGGCCACAAATGGAACCACCAAAATAAACTCTCACAGAAAATACATTTAAAATTAATCCTTTTCTTGAATGTTGTTGTAAGTTCTCTTATTTTATGAAGACGCAGAACTGGTTGAACTTGGCTTAATTGATTCTGATTTGCAAAGTCATCAGCTAATAATATTACCAGAGCATTATAAATTCTTGACTCTTCAAACCTTGTGTTAACACCCACCAAGCATGGGATCACATAAGCAACTGAATGAGGATGTGAAAATGAAACTAATTTGATGCTTACAAAGCAGGGGGAGGTGAAGAGCAATGGTAGTTAGGGGGAGCTATGAAAGTCAAGATAAGATCAGTAAGACCAAGAAAATGCATAGATAAAGACAGTTTCATGTCTCTAACCAGCCAAGTTTACATCCATGTCTGTCAAGACTCACATAATATATCTAGTTACGACTTTAAAGTGTGTAATTTCATTGACTGTCAAAATCCTTGTACGTGTTCACAAGTTTGGGGAGTAAAGCTGATTTTGAATACAAGTGTCATGCTGTCAGTCAACGAAATGAAACTGAAAAGTGATGATTTTTATGAAAGGATGATAAGCCAAAGCACACATCAAAATAATGCAGCCTGAAGCTTTTGCAGCAGCCCTCACAGTCCCCTGACTTTAACACCAGTGGAAATTGCTATTAAACACAGGATGTGTGCAAAAAAATCATATTTTCTATTTGTTGTATTCTTTTGAGTTCATCATAGAAGAAGTTACAGTGCATTTGCATTTGAAGACTCAATATAATATTTTTTCCTGCTTGATGCCAGTGTTGTATTTACTTCTTTTTAATTCAACAATCTACAAAACATGTAATTTTCCCAAAACGTCTGCATACAACCGTTTACCACAAGTACATACACAAGCTTAAATGCAATACAAAGGATTCAGAGTGCTGCATGCCATCATGCAGCAGCACAACAAACAGCATCTCAAAGTTGACAGTGCGCATGAACTGTCACCTCAGGCATGACTGTGTGGCAGATGTTCACTAAAAACTGACTACATTTATCATTCATAACCGGGAACAACCACATATACAAAGTAGCAGTCAAGCTTTAAAGCCCATAATCTATTGAGCCCTTCTGCATTTAGTCCTGTAGGACATGAACCCTTCTGCATTCTGTAGGACTTGGTCTAATCTGTCAGAAAACACCTAATCTGGATGCAATGAGCACATACATGACTCGGTCCCAGAGGGAAGCACAGTTTAACACTCACTGCATGGTTCGAGTCAAAGAATAGTGTTGACATGTTGTCTGTGAAACATTTTTCTTCTATGCAAACACTTGTATTATCAGTTTAAAGTTGTAGGAACACAGTGTGGTACTATTGGTGTCTTGATACAGTTGTAAAGACACAAGTTAGTAGATAAATAGCTGGGGGAAATCTGTTTTTGTTGCAGTCAACATGCTCACACAAAAAACAAAGACAGTCTAATTACAGTGTGGTTCACACCATTGAACTAATCTATCTGGCCAGGTCAATAGGAGGAAGGAAGGCCATCAACATACACTCACAGTTCACGCAGCAAACAACAACAGTGAATTCTCAGTTCCATGAGGGCGTACCATAGCATGTTCTACAACCTATTGAGTGGGATTTCTTTGACATTTCTCTCAAGACTAAAGGGATAATCCCCCATACAACTCTCTGTACCTGATATGGCCTCGGCCCTTGAGAGTCTCTTCAATTCTCAAGAGAGTTCAACATTTAGAGAGCAGCTGGAGGGGCTCTCTGCTCGGACAAAAGGCCTTTAGGTACTACGACCAATAGGGAAGTCATGGATTGGAGAATGGAAGTCAGTGCAGGATGATGGATGGGAGGGAAATTCAGAAGGGGGAGGTTCAGGGAAGAGCAGAGAGGAAACTTTTTTGCACTTACTGAGCTCTGCCCGTCACCACAGGCAGGGGAATGTCCTCACTCATGTAGTCGAGCTCATCAGTTAAGCTGTTTGCACGGGAGATGTCAAGAGACGTGCTGTTGTCGTTACTTTTCCTCACTGTAAAGAACAAAGATAAGTGCTAACATTTTAAGTACACACATAGTGAGCCAGTACACTGTAAACTAGTTTAATTCTGCAAGATTTACACACAGAAAGCGTTCCGAAAAGAATTGACAGGAAGGCTGTTTTTAAAATGTGACTGTTGTAGCTTATAGTTATTCCGCAAAGGAACGCGGCGGAATTATGTGACGATCGGTGTTGGTTTGTCCGTCTGTTTGTCTGTTAGTAACATTATTCAAAAACAGATTAACAGATGTAGACAAAATTTTCAGGGAAGGTCAGAAATGACACAAGGACCATGTGATTAAATTTTGGCAGTGATGCGGCTTATAGTCTGGATCCACGAATTTGTTAAAGCTTTCTGTATCATGGCATCACTGTATCTATGACAACAAGTGAACAGTACGTCAGCTGCCTGCTGATGATCACATGATTGCGATCCTACTACAAATCATCCCCAGCAGACCATGCATTTTTTAAAGATTTCATCCGCCGGAAATCATACGACTGAGCAGCCTTGGCGGAGTACTGCGCTTTCCAAGTGGTTTTCTTGTTCTGAATGGAGTCACACTAAAACTACAGAATGCAAAATAACTCATATAGATGATCATATGTGGCTTTCCAACAATATGATTTGTCATATGTGGCAAGTATTTTAGATCGGATTGGATTGTTGGAGTTGCTTATGTGAAGCTGGTTATGATCTCCAACATAATATGAATTTTGAAGATAATATTGCGTGTCAGTGAAATATGAGTTAGATAAGAAACAGAAAGATACCTGGAGAGCCAGGGCAGCTCAGAGTGAAAGATGACCAAGAATGTTGAGGAGGACCTGATGTGACAAAAAAATTTTGAAATGGAAAAAGAAGAAGAAGAAGAAGAAAGAAAAAAGAAGAAGGGAAGGCATTTAAAATCAACACAACTTATATCAACTGATTTCAACAGTTTGGAACAAGTGTTGTAGTACTAAATTCGACTTTCAAAAGGATGCAAAAATTCTATACATGAAAGAAATAACATAATTTAAGTAAGACAGTGAAATGAAGAAATGAGACAACATTATTTGTACAAAATAAAAATCCCAAGTCAGAAACAAAATTGACTTTGGCGTAAATACTAAAGTGTATAGCAAACGGCATAAGTAGAAGGAAAAATTGCAGCGTTCCGTTTCCACAGTGCAGCTGGCTGACTGCTGGCGCTGCTAAAAACAACAGCAAAGAACAACATGTGTAGTGGGGTCTTGACCTGCAGTCAGAATGTCAGCAGAGTTTGACATGTCTCTCCTCCAAACCACCAAGCCTCTTTGTGATAAAGAATGGAGAGGAAAATCTGTGTCCAAGAACAGAATGACCGTTCCAATTCAAGCAGAACCATTCAACCTCTCTTGTATTCCATCATGGAGTTTGTTTGACATTGTCCAATGTGGAAGCAGACACAGCAATAGAGAGACACAGAAAGGGAAGGAGGAAAGGGGTGAAAGTCAGAGAAAGAGAAGGAAAGAGATGGATAGAGAAGGAAAGAGAGTTTCCAGGGCCACGTTTAATCTCAATTTCAGCTCACTGAAGGAGATGTGAAGTGGCCTATTGGCTACACAAACAGGATAATGGTTTCTTAACAATATGCTGTTTATCTGGCCCATCAGTGCAAACATTTTTGGTTGAGAGAGTATGAGCCAAGGGCAGGAGAGAGAGAGAAAGAAAGAATTCAAAGTGCAGAGAAAAAAGATATCAAGATAGAAATGGAGAGAGAGAGAGAGAGAGAGAGAAAGAGAGAGAGAGAGAGAGAGAGAGAGAGAGAGAGAGAGAGAGAGAGAGAGAGAGAGAGAGAGAGAGAGAGCACTCCATTGAGAGATTCTCTCAGACAGGGAGGAGGGCAGGACCAGACAGATAAGTGGAGCGATAAGCCGGACACTGACTAAATCAAACAATGACCAGTTTATTTCTAACCACTGGAGCTCCACAATGGCAGCTTATCAGCTCCACGCCTCCCCCTCCCTCTCCAACCCTCTTTAGAGCCCCGGTCTGGGTCCCCGTGGTCCCCAAGGCCCCTGTCCATTCCGAGCCAGGCCAGCACCCATGGTGTTGGCAGGACACCCAGTAAAGAAAACAGGCCGGGTCAACCCAGGACCAGTGTCTGAGTCTCTCGGCTTGGCTCTGGTTTGGTCCGGTCGAGGACAAAGGCCCAGCCAGCCAGTGAGTCTAATTAAAATACTGTCTGGGGCCACATTAAATAGGCAGGCTAGCTAATGATTAACACAGGGGAGATTTTAATAGAGGAAAAAGAAGTTCTTAAACAGTAGAAGCTGCTACTGGTTAGAAAGTGCAGTGATCACATATACACTGTTGTGACAAAACAGCTTTCTGTAAATGTCACAACTATTTTTCTCTTGTCATTGGGGTTTTGGTATTTTCAAAGTTAATGCGTTGGCCTAAAGATTATGACATGGTGACTTGAGATAAGGAGGGATCTGCCACGAGACCAGATTGCCTGAAGCACTTTGTTGACATTATCCCTCTGACAAAATAGCATGAGTCAGTCCCTGAAATCCCACGCAGTGCATGGCGGTTGTGCTGTGTGGGGGAATGACGCAGAAGATCTCACCTGTTTGCCTGAGCATCCTGGTGATTCCTGCAAATAGAGGAGGAAATAGTGTTAATATGGGCATGTAGCATTGCTAGATTATAAAACTATTGGAGCATAAAAGGCTGATTTCAATCGCTGTCAGTTCCTGCTTTAAACACAACAGCAGTTTTGTAACTTTGTCTTTTGATGGAATTTGACTGATTTGACTTGAAATGTCTGGCCAGAGAGAATTGGATTTTTTAGTTAGCAGTAATTGTGAAGTACCACAAATGCCAATATTAACCTCTAGACTACATTCATTCGGGGGTGCCAAACCCCTCAAGAGGCAAAGATACACTATAAACAACAGGTAGAATCATTCACAGCTGCATTGCATGGGAAATAGCAAAAGTATGGATAAAAGTATCTGTTTTTTAGTATTTGTTTACTTGCAACAATAAGCTACAAAGCAAAATCAAAGGAACCCTACAAAGAGAATCATACAAAAACCTATTAAAAATGTTCCAGCATCTGTACATGATCCTTACAAAAAGATGGATCAAGTATTAGCAACCTTTTACATATATTTAAGAACGTTTTTCATAGCTGTTATCTTTTTTAAGAAATCTAGCAGCCCAGAGCCAAGATGAAACATGGCTGTTAAATAAGTAAAAAAAGAAGCAGCCCTGGTGTGGACAGTTGACAGTGCAGATGCCTGTTTTATGGATGGATCTGAAGCAGAGATCATACAGTCCCATGCTGTTTCAACTCAGACATTATCATTAGTGACAGCAGGCTGCAGACCTCGGTTTCTCTGCATGGTTTTATGGCATCCATAATTTGTCCAATTTCTTTTTCCACTCCATGGACTCATCACGTGTATTTATTTATGTGTATTTTTTGATAACACAGCTTATGCAAAACATTAAAATAGTTATTGGCTTGTAATGTTGCTTACTCGTGTGTAAATATGCGAATAAATACAGGATAAATTGTGCATCCTAACTGATCTGACTTCCATTTGATGGCTTTTTCCACATGCATTCAGACATATGTTCTCTTTCAAGATCCAAGATCCACCCAATTAAGCACAAATCTAAGAGACTGTTCCCCTTAAAAGTGGTTATTCTTCTAGTGATGGTCTCCCTTTATGTCGAGTTTAATTCACTCCAGCTCCCTTTATGATAGCACGCTTTGACAGGAAAAACTCATAAAGTGCGTTTATTAACCTGGAGTCTGGGTCAGTTCATTTGGAGGGGTTGGCTTTTAACACAGGAAGCTAAACCACCAACCATTCAACCAAGCATCAATCATATACGGATATGGTGTGTATAGACTTGCATTCTGAAATTACATTTAAAATCACAGTGTTTATTGTTATGTACAAGTGCTGGCAGGAACTAGAAACCACTACCAAGCTCAACCAACCACTAACAAGCTCACACAGGCAATTATGTGCATTCTGAATGATATGAAGTTAACACCATCACTTTAACTGCATTTAACAGTTAAAAAAAACAACAGTTAAAAAAACATATCTTGGCTTTGGTGTGACTACAACATTAATTAACTGCAACAAGCATTACAAGAAATTCCCACTTGTAACTTTGACAAGCTGGTATTTTAAAGTAGTTTTTTTTTCCATTTAGGCCCAGTGTGAGTGTCTGTGGCCATCAAGGGGGACAAGTGAAGCAGTAAAGAGCTTGTAACCATGACCTCTAATCACCACTGAGACTGTAATGGCTTCCATGTGGCTTACTGGAGGCACCTGGCAGCCATCTTGGCTCTAAGGGGATCAGGATAGGGCCTCTGTTTACTGTGTGAAAATGAGAAAGCAGTACATAACAACTCCTCCCATAATCTGTAATGTTCTCCACTGTTTGTATGAACCGAAAGGACCAAACTATTATCTGTAGCAAGAGAAGAACACTCAAAGTAACATTCAAATAGGCTGTCTGTTCTGCAATTACTGCAATACAAGTTATAACGACATTACTGTGATAATGAAATGAATTTTAAACATGATCGCTAGCTTCTCTCATTGTCCAGTCACACACCTCAACAATACAAAGCTCGACAAAGAATGACAAAAAAATGAGATGACTGAGTCATTATGATGAAGTATGTACCTATCAGTGTACAGAATGGATGTACTCCAAGTGCAAAAAAAATTTAAATAAAATAAAAAAAATTGATCATCACACATAAATGCAGTGTTCTGTTGTGAAACCCTGGGTAATGACATTAAAGTAGATTCATCAGGTACCACTCACCTAAACAGGTCTCACGGTTTTCTACCACCAAAGTTAACTGAAACATCAATTATGTTAGTCCAAAAAAATCCACAAGGTGTCGGCTGGCATTGTCTAGTCTCCCTTTTCTTTTTTTCCCTTTTTTTTGGTCTGCATTTATTCTCATTGTTTAACTCCACAAAAGAGGTGTCAACATTATATGAGATTGATGCATATTTTAGTCTTGCAGCCAAATATTTTAATATTTAGTGCATGTGTGTGACCATCACCGGCCCTCCCTGAAAGCTAAGCAGATATTCTTTATTAGAATTCCCTATTATGAGCCAGGGAGGGCAGTGCTATACCTCAGTGATGTGTGGGGGAAACAAAGACTGGACAGGATAGAAACTAACAGGCGGTGCTATTTCAATTAAAGAGTGTGAGGTGGTGTGTTATTCCCAACTACTAACTGCCCATAAATAAAACAGAAAAAAAAAACAACACAAAAGAAAAAGAGATTCAATAAATAAATAATTAAACAAACGGTACTGAGCACCATAATTGTGGATGTCTTGACAGTATAGAATAGAATAGTCTCCCTTTTCAACACAGACGGAGAGTTGTTTGCTGAAATCTCAGTCAACAGTTTGAGCCCTTTAATCAACAAATGGATCAAACAGGCGTCATACCGCATAAAAAAAATAAAGCTTTTATTAAGGACATCTTTTTTAATATTACATACACCAAAGAGGAGGGAGAAAAAGATCAAATTGAATGATCATATGTATTTAAGGCTTTCAAGAGGCTTAACTTTCAGCATCATTTTCTAGTTGAGATGAAATTTCTTTACAAGAACTAAGCAGCACAAATTCTAACAGTGTCACAGACCAAGCACCCTGTGACAACAGCACTCTCTAATGGTAGCAGCCTCCCCCCGCAGGACAATACGCTCTGACATACCCAAAAAAACCTTAGGAATGGTTCGAGGAACATGACCAAGAGTTCGAGGCATAGACCTGGATTCCTAAACTCCGCAGATCCAGACTGAGCACCCACAGGATGTGACAGAACAAATGCAATCTATGAAACCCCTCAAATCATGACCCATAGAACCCAAAGGTTCCACTGATAATATCCTAGCAGGATGCCTCTTGAGGTCTCCTGTTCATGATTAATCAGAACTGTTCTGGCAGCAGAAATGGTGCCTGCACAATATTAGATGAATGGCTTTAATGCTGTTTTTATCATTTCTAGGTTTTAGGGTGACTCTACTGGCCTATAGCTATTAACTTGAGGAAATTATCAGATCTCTTAAGCTTATTTTGGACTATTTATTGTCCGTAATCTTGAAAATAAAGACGACAGACATCTGACAGCACAAAAGCACAAGCTGAGAGCTACTATTTCCGTGAAGAAAATGTCATTCATTATTGGGTTGTTTTGCCCACTTAAATACCCTGAATGCAAAAACCACATCAAGCTTTTACTGAGATAATGGATTTCCAAGGCCTGTAGGCAGCATGACATCATTTTCATGGCCCTCAACATGCAGTATTTCATCAAACAAAATTATATTAAGAGCAACTGAAAAAAGTTTAATTACTGCAGTTATTCACTTCGTCAGCTGTCCTCTAAATGACACGAGGCTTTACTGCCGGCTGGGTTTGAACTGTATAAAAACAGCAAAGATAGTTTCACGCTGATGTTAAATGCAATTCAAAAACACACTGTTCCAAAACACCTTCACAGAACACGGCATTCTGAGGTGTCAAGTTTTAAATAAAAATTCTCCTGTCAAGAGATCCAAAATGAAGTCAGTTTGATCAGGCGGTAATAAAACAGGGCTCGGTGCTTTCATGTGTAATCTTGGCTAGTTGACTAGTCTGGGAATGATTTGTTGAAAGAGAGGCAGTTTATAGAGGTTAGCTGGCTTTGTTTGAAAAACATGTGTCAGAGTGAGTTGGGCTCATACTGAGTGTGATAGAAAACTAGCGATTGACATAAACCTTTGATATGGACTTGAACTGAGTGTGTAACTGTCACCGCACAGTACAGCATCATGAGAGGGGGGATCTCTCCACTGTATTACCGTCAACAGTCACCCCAGGCTCTTCGAGGAAAAACGAGACATCTTTCTTCTCAGAGGACTCATCGATGTGATCGTATGTGATCTGAGGGATGGATACAGCTCTCTCTGAGGCCACACTCATAGCACCATTTCCTCTGGGCTTCAGCCTTCTCTTGGTCCCCTTTTTCTGTCAGACAGAGGAAAAGTCAAGCCAGTTAATAAACAAGAAATGTGTCAACGCTGTCATGATAGTAAACTGTGATGATAATTAAAAGAGTTGTTACCAGAGCCATTTTGATTTGCATAAATAATTGAAAATAATCACAAGTATTAACAATTATTCCTCAAATGCCACAACAGAGGAAATCTAAGCAAACAAAATGGGACAAATAGTCGTGGCCTAAATGGGATGGTGGCACAGTCAAAAGTGGAGCATTTCTGCTTTTCCTTCATATTTTCCTCCTTACAGCTTAACAACATCTGCATCACTGCACACTGCACTGTTCAGCCTTTAAATCTCTTGATCCATTAAACCCTCACTTGAGAAGAAGGCCGGGAGGTACAGCTGAACAAAACATTAATTTCAAATGAAAAGTCGCAATCTGAAACAATGGAATTAGCAAATCAGAAAGTCTGCAGTTTGGGATATATGAGGTGAGACTAATGTTATAATTCAATTGCATTTAATTCAAGGAGGCTAAAGCGTTTGGGGTTATTTATGCTTGCCTATCGATCACTCTGTACGGTTCACATGTGCACACTGTGATTCATTATTTATTAGTCACATCTAATGCATTTTCCAGCATGTCTGACCCAGAATTTTAACACAACCTTGTTTGGCAGTTACACTTTCTGACAGTGTTCCATGTGGTAATGCTCCTTCACATATTAAATCTATTAGACAGTGAAGACTGACCTTCAAAATTATACAGAATATTAAATCACAACCCCATTATCTCTCAAACAAATCGCAATTTTTCTAAATAGTTTCATCCTAACAAGAGCTTCATGATGCACCAAACTTTGAGCAGTACTTCATTCTCAGCCCTAACGAGGCAATCCACCTTTTTTTATTTTTAACCTCAGACTCTTACTTCACATTCAGCTTCAAACCCCAGTGTTATGTGCGCTTGGTGAACCAAACAGAACTACAAGATCACCACAAAGCGGAGGTGTGGTTTTAAAGTGACCAAACTGTACTCTCTCTATTACTAGCTGACTCATTTACACATCTACCTCCACCACAGAGGCTTTGAAAATGACTTTCTCTGTTTTCTGAAGTACTGTCTGCCATATTAACACAAATTGGTGCAACACAAAAATGATCTTTTCATTGTCCGTAGAAAACTCCAATATGGAGCCAGAGTTGTGCATAGACTGACTATATTTAATCAGCATGATTCTATCTTTTTCAAATAAGCAGGTGACACTGCATACACCAATAGGCTAGGCAGTTGTGTAACTGTAAACTGTAACTGTGCGACCTCACCTTGCATGTGGTGTGAAAACATGGTGGTGACCCTGCAGTACATAAGTCTTTACTCACAATTTTGGTTTATTAAGACATTAATTTATCTAGATTTTCACAAATCTAGGTTAAAAAAAAAATATTAGTACAGAGTCTTTGTGGCAAGAGATTTTTTTTTTTTAACCTAAAAAGATCTTTACTGAAACTGCTAATCCTTTTGTTGTGCTTTTCTACTGCTGACTCACTTCTGATGTTGTATATTACTCATCAGTTACGTTTGATTTCACTGAAAATCAATCAAACTCCAGCTAACAAGAAAGTTTTTTATAAAATAAAACTATAACAACAGAATTTAACGTTATCATTTTGCAAAGGGGAAAACAATACATTTCAAGTGTGTTGAAAATAATCCTGAAAATATATTTTTGAACGAGTGAACCTATCCAGTCATTCCAGCTGAGTGTTAAAAAGTAAAGCGATGCCAAAAACACTGAAACACCAAAAAGCATTATTTTCTTTTAGTACCTTTGTATTTCACACTGTTGTTATACATGATAATTTTACCAAATTCTATGCTTGGGTGCTGGTGACATCAGCAGTAGCTGTTTAATCTCAGTGAGCTCATAGCTGTGTGGGTCAGTGAGTTTCTGAGAACCTAAATAGTGCATCCAGTCCAATCCTTAGACCAACTGACCCACTCCAACGTCATGGATATGACCTTTATTGAAACTCAATTATTTGGACTCAGTGGATCAGACTTTGGCATTTGACAAGTGGCCAGCAGTTCAATCCAAATACCCAATGTTTGAATGAGTCATGAGGAGAGAGGGAGGAGGTGGTTGGCTGTAGGACTAAAAGAGAAAGAATATGGAAGGACAAGAAGAAACTGTAACATATATACTGAGCTTAAAAACATATAGAGACCGACACTGATGGTAGCAAATACAAAGAGGAAAGGAAGCATTCAGAATAAGAAAGAACACAGAGGAAAATACTTGGAAAGAGGAAGAGCAAAGAAGAAAAAGAAAGAGTGAAATCAAGTCTGAGAAGAAACAGTAGAGGAATCTCAAAAAACAGAGAGAGGGGAGAGGGAGTAAAGACAGAGGAGAAAATCACATGCTGAAACAGAAAAGAGCGGAAGCAGCCTTCATTCTCCCAGATACATGTGGGCTCAATGCTACACAAAGATTTTTTTGTTGTTGTTCTACTAGACAAAGGTTTACTCCCATGAGAAAGGCGGTGGTGACATCATCTCAACTGACTGAGTCTTTGTCCGGCAGAGACAAAGGCCTCGAGTCATCCTGGTGGAGTCAGGACTTGGGAGGAGGAGGGGCTATAGTGTGTGTATTTGTGTTTTGTGTGCATTGTGTCCTTCCGTATGTGTGTATGTTTGTGGGAACTTAACTTGCCCTTTCATTCTAAATGGCCCAGACGCAATATAGCTAATATTGTTGCGAAAGGTGAACTGCACAAGGAGACAATACGGCATGGGCCACACGTATGCAAATGTGTCTTGAACTCTGTCAGTCCAACAGCTTTTTCCAGCAAAACTCTTAAGTGGAGTTTTTGATGTTCGACGCTTCAGGTTCAAGGCTTGGTTTCAAATGAAATATTAAAATAAATATTTAAAAAATATGGTTTCCCATTTATGTAAAATACTGAACGTGTTTTTGGAAATTTCCAAACTAGAATTAACAAATAAATGGTCATTTGACATAAAACGAAACACTAAATGCATTTGATTTTTCAGCGTGAGTTTTCACTTATGTTGGATAGATCAAAGTAAAAAGAAAAGAAACAGTGGATGAGAACGAGAGAGACCATGAAAAACCGGATTCCTAGCAAGACATCACGAGGCTGCATAGACAAACCCACATAGACATCATTTATATTTTGGAGAGGAAACACTGGCTCTGTCCTTTGAGAAAAGCAAATCTATCACAACTGAAAACTCTACAAAGCTATTTCATACCCTTGGCTCTAAAACTGAAGTTCCATCCATCCATCCATCTTCTACCGCTGATCCGGGTCGGGTCGCGGGGGCAGCAGCTTTAGGAGGGAAGCCCAGACCTCCCTCTCCCCGGCCACATCATCTAGCTCCTCCCGGGGGACCCCAAGGCGTTCCCAGGCCAGCTGGGAGACATAGTCTCTCCAGCGTGTCCTGGGTCTTCCCCGGGGCCTCTTCCCAGTGGGACGTGCCCTAAACACCTCACCAGGGAGGCGTCCAGGAGGCATCCTAATTAGATGCCCGAGCCACCTCATCTGGCTCCTCTCTACGCGGAGGAGCAGCGGCTCTACTCTGAGATCCTCCCGGATGGCCGAGCTTCTCACCCTATCTCTAAGGGAGAGCCCAGCCACCCTGCGGAGGAAACTCATTTCAGCCGCTTGTACCCGCGATCTTGTTCTTTCGGTCACTACCCAAAGCTCGTGACCATAGGTGAGGGTAGGAACGTAGATCGACCGGTAAATTGAGAGCTTCGCCTTTCGGCTCAGCTCCCTCTTTACCACGACGGACCTGTACAGCGCCCGCATTACTGCGGAGGCCGTAGCAATCCGCCGGTCGATCTCTCGTTCCATCCTTCCCTCACTCGTGAACAAGACCCCGAGGTACTTAAACTCCTCCACTTGGGGCAGGACCTCATCCCTGACCCGGAGAGTGCACTCCACCCTTTTCCGGCTGAGGACCATGGACTCGGATTTGGAGGTGCTGATCCTCATCCCAACCGCTTCACACTCGGCTGCGAACCGATCCAGTGAGAGTTGGAGGTCCTGGCATGATGAAGCCAACAGGACCACATCATCCGCAAAAAGCAGTGACGGAATCCTGAGGTCACCAAACCGGACCCCCTCAACACCCTGGCTGCGCCTAGATATTCTGTCCATAAAAATTATGAACAGAATCGGTGACAAAGGGCAGCCCTGGCGGAGTCCAACTCTCACTGGAAACGAGTTCGACTTATTGCCAGAGATGCGGACCAAGCTCTGGCACCGGTCATACAGGGAACGGACAGCCTGTATTAGGTGGTCCGTTACCCCGTACTCCCGGAGCACTCCCCAGAGGGTTCCCCGAGGGACACGGTCGAAAGCCTTCTCCAGATCCACAAAACACATGTGGACTGGTTGGGCAAACTCCCATGCACCCTCAAGGACCCTGCTGAGGGTGTAGAGCTGGTCCACAGTTCCACGGCCGGGACGAAAACCACATTGCTCCTCCTGAATCCGAGGTTCGACTATCCGGCGGATCCTCCTCTCCAGTACCCCTGAATAGACCTTCCCGGGGAGGCTGAGGAGTGTGATCCCCCTGTAGTTGGAACACACCCTCCGGTCCCCCTTTTTAAAAAGAGGGACCACCACCCCAGTCTGCCAATCCAGAGGCACTGCCCCCGATGTCCACGCGATGTTGCAGAGGCGTGTCAACCAGGACAGCCCCAAAACTGAAGTTAAAGTGGATAATTACCGATATGTTCAGTTTCCTGGTGTGAGGACTGCCGTGGCCAGATTCTGCTGCAGCGACACCCTCTGGGGTTAGTACATACATTTTCCATGTAGCAGCACAGCCGTTTGGTTTCTCCGCTGCATAGCACCTCCAGAGTGTCTGAAAAACACAGGTTGCAACAAACAGCATAAACATTAGTTTTTGGAAAAATACTATAAGCGAAAAAGAGATTTCAAAACCACCAAGGGGAATTTAATACTACCCTAAGGTCTGTGCCGGTGGTACTTTAGAAAAAAACTTAGGTTGTCTTTGTGTCACAAGTGTCTCAGCATTCCAATACTAAACTGAGGTATCTGGGCTCCAGTGATACTGATAACAGGAACAGAACCAGTCCATGCTGTGCTCATGTGCTCATATTGATGAAACTACTTTGATACAACCACTCTCTAGCAACACAACATTAATCACAAATCATGCCATTACTTTGTATCACGAAGAAGTCAAATGTAAGTGTTTCTGCTTTGACTGAAAAAAAGTGGTATCAGTGCATCCCTATGAGGTACTATACAGCTCAGAAAAATGTGTGTTCACGTACTGAAATGTAAATATTATTAACAGAGCTTTTGAATATTCCTTGTTTTACAGTATATAAATGTTAGATTAAATTCAAAATTATAAAACCTAACCATGCTATTCCCTTACTGATTTTAAATGGGAAACAACTACAATTCTTACCATTGAAATGCTTCCAGGAGCCTCCTAAGACCTGGTGTCCACATATGCATATATGCTAACCCAACCAAAGCTCGGGTCTTAGGACGTTAACGGTAAAATGTACCTGGATGAGGGAGGCTGCAGCAGGAATCTGTCTGTTGAAGTGCTTCTGTCTCTGCTTCTGTTGAACTTTCAGGGCAAACCCTGAGCCCAGGATACCCTGATTGAGGAGAATTAGATGGTTAAATTTTACTAATTGTACTGCTAGGAAATAAAAAATTACAGATGTAACTTTTAGTATAGAAGTAAAGACTGTACATAAAATGTACATAAAATGTCAAAATTATATATATTTTTAATCATTGCATCAGAATAGTAACCCCAAAAACAAAATAAAGACAAATTAGCACATTACGGAGAACAATTCCTAAATCAAAAAAGCACAGCAGGAGGTAGACATGCTGTTAAAAGGTAAATAAACCATCCAAAAAATTGATGAAATTAATTTGTTCATTACTGCTCATGAACTTCATTTAATTTAGATTAAGACTTTACTTACAGCAGGTAGAGCGAAGAAGGAGATAGCAAAGACACTGAAGCAGGAGGCGATGGCCTTGCCGATCCACGTCTGAGGAATTTTGTCTCCATAGCCGATTGTGGTAACAGTCACCTAGAGACAAACATCAAACAAGATTATCCAAAGCAGAGTAGACAAAGATATTACAGCTTTATGAATAAAAAATCCTGGTGGCCTGATGCAAAAAAGTAGTCCGGATACTGATGTGATTTTTGCAAAATCAATGGCAGAATCAAGGAGAAAACCTTTTCTTTAGGCTTTCCAGTTGCTCTAGTGCTTTCTGCTTTAGTCTGATTGATTGATTGCAAAAAAGAGTGCTTGTGAGAGGACAGAAACTCTTTTAATTTCTTAAAAGTTGTCCTTTAACTCAGATGAGCCTACAAATGTAAAAATACGTTAGATTATTTCCTTCACTTGCTTATTAAACATTACATTACAATTTTATATTAAATACATTTGTAGTCGGAAAGACATCAAATTCCTTCTGGTGTTAAATGAACTGTTCGTGTTATGAAAATGTCATTCAATTCAGAGCTCTCAGAGTTTCACCATAGCAGTCTATAATAGGAGTTAGACTATAAAGAAAAAGTTCATTAGCCACTCTGGATTTGTTCCTCAACTGTCAGTGATGGCTGGGGCATTTGAGGCTCTTGCACCTCAAAGGGAATAAGATTCCCAACCACTAATCCTCCGTGAGTGTAGGAATTTGCTAGGGTGAGGAGGGAAAACAAATACCGCTTGCATTTGCATGTACACCCACTCTGAAAGCCGAGCCAATTCTGACACATTCAGAGCACACTTGGCTTACTGTGGGTGTCTACGGGGCATCGCCGTGTGAGCCTCTGCTGTGCGCTAACACAAAGCGGCTGATGTAAGGTGAGATACTTTAAAGAGCTTTGAGGGTAAAAAAGAAGGAGCGGAGGCGGGAAAGCCGGGTGGGTGTATGTTGGGGGTGGTGGGGGTTTAATCCCTCATCCACAAATCCGATGACTAAACAATGTCCTCCTGACCGTCAGAGTGGAATGGTCTGCTCAAAAACACCCCTCTCATTCAGACCGTAGAGTGTGGGCAAAAACCTCTTTATGTCTACAACAAAGGTCACAGACCTGGTCTTTGAATATTTATATATGTGAATGTCTGTACATATATATTATATACATATATATTCAGTTATATATGCATCTTTATAAGAATGATGATCTGCATGTATTGTATGTGCAGTTACACCTCAAATAGTTGCACTATAATGCCAAAAAAGAAGTTAGCCATTTGTTTTCCTTATTTTTTTTTCCAGCACACCATATCCTGATTGATGTTAAAAATCAACTAAAAGAAAAAGACAAAGAGCGGAGAAGGTGAGGGAGGGAGAGAGAGAAGGGATATGAATCATGGCATTGGCTCGCCCTCCAGCTGTGCCGCACACCTGCACATCCAAAAGTGGAAATTGTGCCAAGACAAGGAATACACAGTGGGAGAGCTTAACATACTCCAATCAGCGCAATGCCGTTTCAGCTAACGCACACACACAAACCTCACCAAACGTGTTGTGAAAGCATATTATGACTCTCAAGTTTACAGTCTCAGAAAAACAAAAAGGTGCAAATCCCCAAGTGTGATTCTTTTCTCTGCATTGTGTCCAGAGCAACACAAATAACAGCTTCCATAGAGCGGCGAGGAGCAACGTGACCCCTCTAACCCTTGTTACATAAAAGTAGTAATCCCACAATTAAAGTTTTAATTAAGGGAACTGACACTTTATATTGGTGCTCTAAAAGTTCTTTGAGCCAAAGATCCCAGAGGTGAATGGTTTATTACCGTCTCTTTGTGGCACGCTGATCCCCTGCACAAGGCTGCCATAGGTTTCTCATTACCCTGCGCTTTCAATTCAAATGTTTAATTAACTGCTCTGGAAACTCGAGACGCCGCACGGAGGGAAATAGGCAAAGCCAGGCCTACGCACGAAAAACATCAACACACTTTGCTTCTGTGTTAAGTGTTGCAGCAACACGTGCATGCTACACGAAGAACCAGTGATAATTGGTCTAACCAGGGTGGCCAGACATCTCCATTTTTCCAGTTAAGACTCCACTTGAGGGTGCATTGTACAGATAATTTCTTACAGCTCCACAGAGAGGGATCTTTTTTGATGTGATGAAGCCTTTCAAGCATGTGAGCTACATTTCAAAATTGAAGTATTCAAAGATTCCAGTAATATATGCATTGCAAAATACAACTATTTAAAAAATGCACTTGTACAAACATGAGAGAGATGTCTGAAAAACATCCGTGAGAGACTTTCTCTGATGACTATATGAGTATTTATATGTTTAGCCAGCTTACCACGCCCCACCACAGGGCATCAGCGTAGCTAGAGAAGCCCGTCTTGCCCTCCTCATCTACAGCATCCTTCTCCGCCAGGTAGACAAAGTAGGAGGAAAAGATCAGGCCCAGAAAGCCAATGTACAGGGTGGTGATCAGCTCCTGAAAAATGCAAGTTGAGCAAAGATCAAACAATGAAAACAGTGCATAAAAGACAAACAAGGACCATTGGTTCATTCAACAAACAAAACTGTGTGATTTTATCAGGGTTTGCTCTCTGATACAGCTTTAATTGACAACAGCAGCTAATGTCCTTATCCAACCACTCCGCTCCTAAAGTCTGTTGCAGCAGATCCACTTGGAATTCTTCATGTGTTTCAAAGCTAATTGTGCAGTTATTTTCTCCATTTTCTACTTAGATACAGGTGTTTTCCAAAGCTCTGTGTTGAATAAATGTTTTTGAAGGGCATCATAGATACAAGTGTACTCTGGCAATAAACCCTAGTCTTTGAATTTTCTTTATGTTAGAAAGCCAGGCTGGTGACAGACAAATCAGCATTACTTCAAATAGGATGAATGTTTCAAATGACCAGTGAGTGGCATCCAGTGTGATGCTGCTGACTGACACCAGCTTTCCTCATACTGGGATGTGTCAAGAAAGTTTATCCACAAATGATTTTTTGGTTCCGACCTGTGCCTATGAAGAGACTGGCCTTTAGTCTCACTATGCTTAAGTTAGGGTAGTATTTTTGAAAAGTGGATAATTACCGATATGTTCAGTTTCCTGGTGTGAGGACTGCCGTGGCCAGATTCTGCTGCAGCGACACCCTCTGGGGTTAGTACATACATTTTCCATGTAGCAGCACAGCCGTTTGGTTTCTCCGCTGCATAGCACCTCCAGAGTGTCTGAAAAACACAGGTTGCAACAAACAGCATAAACATTAGTTTTTGGAAAAATACTATAAGCGAAAAAGAGATTTCAAAACCACCAAGGGGAATTTAATACTACCCTAAGGTCTGTGCCGGTGGTACTTTAGAAAAAAACTTAGGTTGTCTTTGTGTCACAAGTGTCTCAGCATTCCAATACTAAACTGAGGTATCTGGGCTCCAGTGATACTGATAACAGGAACAGAACCAGTCCATGCTGTGCTCATGTGCTCATATTGATGAAACTACTTTGATACAACCACTCTCTAGCAACACAACATTAATCACAAATCATGCCATTACTTTGTATCACGAAGAAGTCAAATGTAAGTGTTTCTGCTTTGACTGAAAAAAAGTGGTATCAGTGCATCCCTATGAGGTACTATACAGCTCAGAAAAATGTGTGTTCACGTACTGAAATGTAAATATTATTAACAGAGCTTTTGAATATTCCTTGTTTTACAGTATATAAATGTTAGATTAAATTCAAAATTATAAAACCTAACCATGCTATTCCCTTACTGATTTTAAATGGGAAACAACTACAATTCTTACCATTGAAATGCTTCCAGGAGCCTCCTAAGACCTGGTGTCCACATATGCATATATGCTAACCCAACCAAAGCTCGGGTCTTAGGACGTTAACGGTAAAATGTACCTGGATGAGGGAGGCTGCAGCAGGAATCTGTCTGTTGAAGTGCTTCTGTCTCTGCTTCTGTTGAACTTTCAGGGCAAACCCTGAGCCCAGGATACCCTGATTGAGGAGAATTAGATGGTTAAATTTTACTAATTGTACTGCTAGGAAATAAAAAATTACAGATGTAACTTTTAGTATAGAAGTAAAGACTGTACATAAAATGTACATAAAATGTCAAAATTATATATATTTTTAATCATTGCATCAGAATAGTAACCCCAAAAAACAAAATAAAGACAAATTAGCACATTACGGAGAACAATTCCTAAATCAAAAAAGCACAGCAGGAGGTAGACATGCTGTTAAAAGGTAAATAAACCATCCAAAAAATTGATGAAATTAATTTGTTCATTACTGCTCATGAACTTCATTTAATTTAGATTAAGACTTTACTTACAGCAGGTAGAGCGAAGAAGGAGATAGCAAAGACACTGAAGCAGGAGGCGATGGCCTTGCCGATCCACGTCTGAGGAATTTTGTCTCCATAGCCGATTGTGGTAACAGTCACCTAGAGACAAACATCAAACAAGATTATCCAAAGCAGAGTAGACAAAGATATTACAGCTTTATGAATAAAAAATCCTGGTGGCCTGATGCAAAAAAGTAGTCCGGATACTGATGTGATTTTTGCAAAATCAATGGCAGAATCAAGGAGAAAACCTTTTCTTTAGGCTTTCCAGTTGCTCTAGTGCTTTCTGCTTTAGTCTGATTGATTGATTGCAAAAAAGAGTGCTTGTGAGAGGACAGAAACTCTTTTAATTTCTTAAAAGTTGTCCTTTAACTCAGATGAGCCTACAAATGTAAAAATACGTTAGATTATTTCCTTCACTTGCTTATTAAACATTACATTACAATTTTATATTAAATACATTTGTAGTCGGAAAGACATCAAATTCCTTCTGGTGTTAAATGAACTGTTCGCGTTATGAAAATGTCATTCAATTCAGAGCTCTCAGAGTTTCACCATAGCAGTCTATAATAGGAGTTAGACTATAAAGAAAAAGTTCATTAGCCACTCTGGATTTGTTCCTCAACTGTCAGTGATGGCTGGGGCATTTGAGGCTCTTGCACCTCAAAGGGAATAAGATTCCCAACCACTAATCCTCCGTGAGTGTAGGAATTTGCTAGGGTGAGGAGGGAAAACAAATACCGCTTGCATTTGCATGTACACCCACTCTGAAAGCCGAGCCAATTCTGACACATTCAGAGCACACTTGGCTTACTGTGGGTGTCTACGGGGCATCGCCGTGTGAGCCTCTGCTGTGCGCTAACACAAAGCGGCTGATGTAAGGTGAGATACTTTAAAGAGCTTTGAGGGTAAAAAAGAAGGAGCGGAGGCGGGAAAGCCGGGTGGGTGTATGTTGGGGGTGGTGGGGGTTTAATCCCTCATCCACAAATCCGATGACTAAACAATGTCCTCCTGACCGTCAGAGTGGAATGGTCTGCTCAAAAACACCCCTCTCATTCAGACCGTAGAGTGTGGGCAAAAACCTCTTTATGTCTACAACAAAGGTCACAGACCTGGTCTTTGAATATTTATATATGTGAATGTCTGTACATATATATTATATACATATATATTCAGTTATATATGCATCTTTATAAGAATGATGATCTGCATGTATTGTATGTGCAGTTACACCTCAAATAGTTGCACTATAATGCCAAAAAAGAAGTTAGCCATTTGTTTTCCTTATTTTTTTTTCCAGCACACCATATCCTGATTGATGTTAAAAATCAACTAAAAGAAAAAGACAAAGAGCGGAGAAGGTGAGGGAGGGAGAGAGAGAAGGGATATGAATCATGGCATTGGCTCGCCCTCCAGCTGTGCCGCACACCTGCACATCCAAAAGTGGAAATTGTGCCAAGACAAGGAATACACAGTGGGAGAGCTTAACATACTCCAATCAGCGCAATGCCGTTTCAGCTAACGCACACACACAAACCTCACCAAACGTGTTGTGAAAGCATATTATGACTCTCAAGTTTACAGTCTCAGAAAAACAAAAAGGTGCAAATCCCCAAGTGTGATTCTTTTCTCTGCATTGTGTCCAGAGCAACACAAATAACAGCTTCCATAGAGCGGCGAGGAGCAACGTGACCCCTCTAACCCTTGTTACATAAAAGTAGTAATCCCACAATTAAAGTTTTAATTAAGGGAACTGACACTTTATATTGGTGCTCTAAAAGTTCTTTGAGCCAAAGATCCCAGAGGTGAATGGTTTATTACCGTCTCTTTGTGGCACGCTGATCCCCTGCACAAGGCTGCCATAGGTTTCTCATTACCCTGCGCTTTCAATTCAAATGTTTAATTAACTGCTCTGGAAACTCGAGACGCCGCACGGAGGGAAATAGGCAAAGCCAGGCCTACGCACGAAAAACATCAACACACTTTGCTTCTGTGTTAAGTGTTGCAGCAACACGTGCATGCTACACGAAGAACCAGTGATAATTGGTCTAACCAGGGTGGCCAGACATCTCCATTTTTCCAGTTAAGACTCCACTTGAGGGTGCATTGTACAGATAATTTCTTACAGCTCCACAGAGAGGGATCTTTTTTGATGTGATGAAGCCTTTCAAGCATGTGAGCTACATTTCAAAATTGAAGTATTCAAAGATTCCAGTAATATATGCATTGCAAAATACAACTATTTAAAAAATGCACTTGTACAAACATGAGAGAGATGTCTGAAAAACATCCGTGAGAGACTTTCTCTGATGACTATATGAGTATTTATATGTTTAGCCAGCTTACCACGCCCCACCACAGGGCATCAGCGTAGCTAGAGAAGCCCGTCTTGCCCTCCTCATCTACAGCATCCTTCTCCGCCAGGTAGACAAAGTAGGAGGAAAAGATCAGGCCCAGAAAGCCAATGTACAGGGTGGTGATCAGCTCCTGAAAAATGCAAGTTGAGCAAAGATCAAACTATGAAAACAGTGCATAAAAGACAAACAAGGACCATTGGTTCATTCAACAAACAAAACTGTGTGATTTTATCAGGGTTTGCTCTCTGATACAGCTTTAATTGACAACAGCAGCTAATGTCCTTATCCAACCACTCCGCTCCTAAAGTCTGTTGCAGCAGATCCACTTGGAATTCTTCATGTGTTTCAAAGCTAATTGTGCAGTTATTTTCTCCATTTTCTACTTAGATACAGGTGTTTTCCAAAGCTCTGTGTTGAATAAATGTTTTTGAAGGGCATCATAGATACAAGTGTACTCTGGCAATAAACCCTAGTCTTTGAATTTTCTTTATGTTAGAAAGCCAGGCTGGTGACAGACAAATCAGCATTACTTCAAATAGGATGAATGTTTCAAATGACCAGTGAGTGGCATCCAGTGTGATGCTGCTGACTGACACCAGCTTTCCTCATACTGGGATGTGTCAAGAAAGTTTATCCACAAATGATTTTTTGGTTCCGACCTGTGCCTATGAAGAGACTGGCCTTTAGTCTCACTATGCTTAAGTTAGGGTAGTATTTTTGAACAAACTAGGCTCGAAACATTCTTAAGTTTTATGAAGGCTCTCAGGCTTTCCGTAATAAATAAAACCCTACAGATCAAATAACACACTGCTAAGACCTTCTGCTGAGCAGGGAGGATAGACAGTGTGTGGTGATTATTATAGTTGAGTACAATAGTCCAAATTTGGATGGGCTTGTGGTAATACAGGAGAGTGACTGCGCTTCCAATTAACTCTCAAGACAGGTGAGGTAGAAAGTGGTATGCCATGGTAGAGAGTGAGCCTACTATCTATACAGACAGATTATATTCTGAAGCCTAAGTGAAATAGGGTTGCATTTCATCTCCAAGTCACCTTAATATTATATTAGCTGCTAAAGTAGTACCATAGATGATAAATGTGCTGGATTTTCTAATATGTTTCTGACCTACCATTTTAGAGCCTAATTTATGGGCACATCTAAATATCACTAAATAAAGCAAAAATGAGAAAGTTCACTGAACTCAAATACCATTCATAACAGACATCTAAACATACTTAGTATACTCCATTCCATCAGCTTCTTGACACTGCATTGTACTTCCACTAAGCAGAGCACATCAGTTAATAAAGTGGTCATCTGACAACAGAAAAATGGCAATGAATCATATTGGGCTCAAATTGGATTCATCTCACATTTATTTTTGTGACCCTCTGCTCTTATCCTCAGTAATAAGTTCCATTCTTCTTATGTATCAAAGAGATATGAACTCCAGGTCTGACTACAACCGAAGAACACGGTGTACTTCAGGGATTAAGAAGAGAACATTACGTCCTCTGACTTCATTGTGTATCAGCCCGAGAAAGAACTAAAACAAGTGTACCAGAAAACAATGAGAAAAAAAATGTGGGTGCAACCTCGTCTACCTCTTTTCTTCTCCTTATAAAGCCAGGTCTGCTGCAGATTTTTTTTCTTTTTGTTCGTGGGCACATTGGACTTGTTGAAATAAGCAGTAAATGTTGCGAGGATAATAGCACCTAGTTCGTCTGTTGTAGTGGTTCAGCAATGGTGCATTCCCGCTATGGAAGAAACTGCAGCCAACTGAGGGAAAATTACACCTTCAGTCTGTCTGATATATGGTAAAAATAATCCTTAAAAAATCTGCATAGAAACATAAAGACAGATTGGTAGCTTGGCAGATAAAAGTTGACATTTTATCAAGTTTCAGGGGACATGTAACAGCCTTTAAATGGCATCATCAGTCTGGATACTGCTAACGTACCTGTCGATGGATGAAGACTACAGATCCCAGGAGCCTCCACGTCCCTCCCTGCCGATCCACATGCAGCATGCGCAGGATTTGGAGGAAACGGATGCCCCTGTAACACACGACACCACCTCATCCGTTTCACTATTTCCTGATCTCATACCTGCTATGAGTGAATACTAAAATGCACAACAAAATCGTTGCTCTACCTGATGGCCGACGTGGCGAACACTTGGCCATTTGAGCCCACACCGAGCACAATGATGGAGGCAATGACCACTATCAAATCTGTCAGAATGAGAAAAAAGGGTCACAAGAAACAAACAAAAAAAAAAATCAAACAAGGGTTTCAGTTAAATGTAGCACTAAAATAAAGCCTTGATCTAAAGGGTTGATCTACAACAACACTTTAGGACATCCGTTGTATTAAATGAGAACAAAGGAAAATTCCAGGTGCACCTATGATTGATATGGGCTTCCTGATAAAGCGGAGGCGTCCTTTGATGCCTGCATATTTGCTTCGACAGCCTGCCGACCACAGCCGGACCACATACTCTGTGCCAAAGAACAGCACCAGCACAATCTCCTGTGGAGCACAATGCAAACACGGAGTAAAGGTTACATTAAACCATTGGTACAGAGACAGTAATTACAAAACATATACAGGATGAGAGGATGTGGAAGTAGATAAGATATCATATCTAAGAGCATTGATAACACAGTGGCATGCATTAACACTAATTTAAAAGCATTTAGGCCATCATGATAAATCAGCAGGATTTACAATATCATATGAGTGGGTAATGACAGGTGTGTGAGATAGAAAAGAAGGGAGACACTGAGGTGGTCTCGTAGTACCACGACCACCCAGTCATCCAGGAGGAAAGATGGAGGTTGATAACATGGCTGATGACAGCTCATATTGAGACAGGGTCAATGGCTAAGTGATTGAAGTCACAAGAAGAAATCACACTGTTTCCTAACTGGGAACAGGCCTGAAAAATCCACTTGGGTGTTTTTTGTCTTGTTATAAATATAGAAAAGTTTCTGCCACACTTGAACGACAAACAAGGGATTGATTTTTTTTTTTTTTTTGCTGCAATTATGTGCACCTGCATATCCGGTGAGGCTGGTGCTTTGAAATTGTGTGCCATTGTGCATTTGTTTTTCTATTGTGTGCACGCAAGCGCGGCTCCATAAATTCATTAACTCTGTCTGACAGAGATCATTTTCCTGGCCACTGTGTATCCATAATATTTAGCCACCATACTGTCTGTTAATACCTATGGCCATGTGGGTGGCCATCTCACTGAGTTCAGTTGCTTGAACTGGCTGCTCCCTGACCGCCCCTTGTATGAAACCTAATACCATGAGCCCTGCTGCAATAACACAGCACCACAAGGCCTCAAAACA
Source organism: Amphiprion ocellaris (assembly GCF_022539595.1). Lineage (NCBI taxonomy): Eukaryota > Metazoa > Chordata > Actinopteri > Pomacentridae > Amphiprion > Amphiprion ocellaris. Next base: position 17,913,585 of record NC_072768.1, read on the forward strand.
ATGGCCTGTCAATCACACGCAGACACCATTCTGGCCGGGAAAAAAAAAAAAAAGTGTCGCTCTAGTGTCAGCGAAAAGAGCTTCCTTTTTTTTCCTTGCTCTAAATTTTCTGTTTGCCCATTATCATTAATTAACTATGTTTACAGCTTTAGATTTTGCGCTTCAGTCGCCTGGCCTGGGATTCCTACACCCCTCATTCATCAGCATGAATTGCTCATTTTCTGTCACCGAGTTAAAGACAAAGAACGAGGAAGATAAAGAGGCAGAATTGACAGAGACAGCCAGAAATGGTTCAGCAAATCTCTATAACATAGCCTGATAATCAGACTGAATTACCATTTGGTTTCACTGCATTCACTCAGTGAAGCCAAACAAATCGGAGGTGCAGGCTGGCATTCAGATGTCTGGCACCACGCTACCTACTGTATAACATCCAGTTCAGTTGAACTTGACCAACTGGCTGCAGCCTTATTGTTGGACAGTTTGAATAACAGATGAGGTTTTATCTGCACAAACGCTGCTTTGTAATCTGTTAGTGAACTTCTGATAGCTGCATCCTATATAACAAATCTAAGCCCTCATAAATTAATGGTGTTCATTTTGAATATACTGTATGTATTCTAGCAAATACAACTAGCAAATGGCTCTCACTAACATTCCCACAGACCAAAACAAGGGCACCAATCACAGAATACCAATTTATTGAGCTTAGTAATTATGACAGCTGGGTAAAATCTGAAAGTCAAAGGACCAAAGGAATTTGGGGAATTGGAAGAGCTTAGTCACAATAATTCCATAAAATGGGTCACCCAGATGTTGGGGTGTTTATGTACATGTATCCGAAACTGGCAACTATGTGTTTACTGAAAACAGCCGCCCGTTTGTGCAGCTATAATCTCATCAAGCGTATTCAAAAAGCTGCATGGGAATTACAGTATCAGATGAAAATGTGATTAGATTGCTTTATCTTTGTGTCCCACTACAAGGTAGTGCACACATTACACTCATTATACCGAAATGTAGCCGAACCTTATGAAGCTTTTGCAACTCACGGATGTTAGACAGCTCGATACAATAGTCTTGTTATCAATTTTGTATTTCACATGCTTCCTGAGTTATTTAATGTCTCCAGTATTACAAAGCAGTGATGTTTCTCCCTTCCAGGTAGCAGATAGCTGCTGCTGTTAGGTCAGTTTTATGTGGTTTTCTTATGAATATTATGGACTTTTCGTGGATTTTTAACATCAGCACACAGTTGTTGAACTAATTATGATTTATGGGTGTAATTACTGCAAACAAATTAAACAAGAACATTTAGAATAATATGTTGTGCCTAAGCTTTAAGTCCCACTGGTGTCATTCAAAATCAGTATTGTATTTTCAATGAAGCCATTTTCTCACTTTCAACAATGTTCCCATCAGATTTCAATTTAGTCCTTGTGGCCTGTAGATGTTATTTCAGAAAATTCAGAATAACTCCAAAAACAATATGATTAACCCTGTCTGACCATGGACGTAATGGAGGGTCATTGTTATGATTAGATGTAATCTGAAAAACTATGTCTATCGAGTTTTTTGGGATTTTAGTCAGTAGTTGTCTGGTTTTGTGTTGGGTGGATTCACTGCAACAAAATGTTTTTTTGGTTTTTTTTTTTTTTACAGTTTTTAGCTGTAATTTAAAAAAAATATTGTTGTTTAACAGATTTTCTTATTTTGTTAAATTACAGGTAAAATTATACAAAAACACATCCATTCACATGTTCACTGTGAAAAAAAATAAAAGGAATTTGTTCTTTGACAATATGTGACTGTAAAAGTTAACTGTTTTACGGTATTTAAATAAGCTAATATGTAGTTATTTTTACTGATATTCACCATTACTTTCACTGTCTTTACAATTATTGAACACTACAGTATTCTACCTTTTTGGCATGTTTTTTTTCCCCTAGCACTTTTTGCTGCAATATTATCAGATTTGCCAGATTTTTTATGAAGAGTTTTTAAAGTTTCATCAGATAACCACGATGCCCATGGCAGAGAAACACTGTAAACTGATGGAATACAATCGCACAGATTGAAATACTGTTTTAAAAAAGGAAGCAATGAGCAAGACCTTTGAGGATGACAATCACACGGAGAAGATCCATGTGACGTGTGTGTGACTGTGTGTGTGTGACTGTGTGTGTGTGTCTGTGTGTGTGACTGTGTGTGTCTGTGTGTCTCCTGCCCGACCTGACTAACTTTACTTTGGCAGCTGCCCTGAAGGCCAAATATCCTCAAGGACTAATGTCCCCTCTGCCATCCAAAACAAGCAGCTTGTGATTCACGGGTGTTAGCTAACCCTGAACTTTCTAAGTATAGCTACTACCACCAGTACACGCCACTGTGACACCACTCACACAGCTCCACCCCCCTCAAACACACTCACATAAACTGGCAAGTGCACACACACACACACACACACACACACACACACACACACACACACACACACACACACACACACACACACACACACACACACACACGCACACGATAAGGCATTATCGTATTTCACAATTAATACTGAACCATTATTTATGCACAAACACAAAGCCAGGTGTACAAACAAACAGGGTTCAACAATGACGAAAAGACAAACAGCCATTAATTTGGACGTTTACTTTATCAAAGTCCTTCTGGGGCTGATTACGGGTGTTTTTTTTGTAATAAAGCAACAACAGAAAAAAGAGGTGCATGAAGAGAAGGAGGGAAAGAGAGTTGGAGATAAGGATAAAGAGGAGTTGGCTCTTTCTTAGTATAACTAAATAAATAACTGTGATATACTAGTAGGTCTTCTAAGGGCACCGGCCAAAAGTTTAGGGAACACTGTGTCCAGCCTGTCCTCTGACTGCCACGGGACACGGGAGGTGGTACGTGAGAGCGTTTTTGTGAGTGTGTGTTTGTGCAGCCTTTGTGTAAGTATTTGTGTCAACGGTGTGCAGTAGCTATGTGTGTATTTATATTCAGTGTCCTGGTAGCAGATGGATGATGCAAGTTCTTTGTAGGGCTTCCAAACAGCAGCCATAATTTTCTCTACCAGTTGTAAGCCCTCGATTTATTGCATCACTTAGCAGCCTTAATAGCCTAATAAGCCCAGAAAAAAAGTCAATCTACCAGCAAGCATCAACAGGTACAGTCTGTGTGGAGCCAAATGATTCAACATAACAAGTGTCATCACGGATGGGCTGAAAAGACACACAGGGACGAATGCAACGCAGGCTGAGAAGTGTACGTAATGGTATGTGCAATAACTGAAAGTCATTAGTCTTGTTGAGATTTGTGATATCTTTACACTGAGCTGTAAGATGGCGGTTAGAATCCCTCCCAGCCAAGATCTTATATTACCATCATGTGGACAACAGCGGGTACTGCAGAGGAGCTATATGTGCTTTACACCAGTCATCTGTCACTCTTTAATCCTGTACCTCTAAAATAAATAAATAAATAAATGTTCTAAGAAAAATTGTTTGATTGTCAAGTAAGCATCGCTTAAACTCATGATCTCAGTGTAACAGTGATTATGGGAGAGCTGTCATAGCTGCTCAATCAGTTATATAAGTTAAATGAAAATAACTAAATTCTGTGACCCAATATTTCAAAGTTTTCTACATGTTTTGAATTGTATTATTGTGACATGCAGCTACACATGGTTCAGAATCTATCACTAGTTAACTTCTGAACTATAATTTTTATTGTTGATGTGAGCTCATGGATGGGACTTTTTATGACAGCTTAACTTTTTCATTAATGAGGGACTATCCGATCTACATATTCTGTAAATAAATAAACATGATGAGAAATAATAGTGAATAATTCAGGCTTTTACCTTTAATAGTTACAGAGATGTCATCACTCAAACATAACCTCAAAATGGACAGTTTTATCTCCCAATGTATTTGATATATCAAGAAAAAAATTTACAGATATCTTTATGAATGTGCAATAAAAATTTAAGGCAAACCAGAGGTGGTAGAGCAAAAATTGTTCTAAAAATTTTTTTTAGAATGATTTGGTATGGAATGACCGCTTCATGAACTGTCATCATGTTTTCTTCTGAATGATAGTATCAGCAATATGGTCTTTTTTTTCAAAGTCAGCTTTACTGTCAGTTCTTCATTATGTACATGACATACCAGGGATCAAAATTATGTTACTCTCTCTTTGTGCAACAGTAGACATTAAATAAACACTTAGAAGGTTCTGAGATTTTATATATATATATATGTGTGTGTGTGTGTGTGTGTGTGTGTGTGTGTGTGTGTGTGTGTGTGTGTGTGTGTGTGTGTGTGTGTGTGTGTGTGTGTGTGTATGTAAATTTAGAAATATAATGTACAAAATAAGATTCAGAGAGGCAAAAATTAAGTAAATTAAAACTAGAAAGCAAAAATCAGGTAAACTAAGAACAAAGGAAGCAAAACTACAACTAAGCAATTTTTTAAAAAATTCTCATTGATTTACAAAACTTGTTCACCTCACATCATTTTAGCATAACTCCACCAAATGCTGGCTGGAAGAGAGGTGTATTTATGTAGGATAGATGAAAACATACACGTGGATGTGCAGGGCCTTTAAGCTAGAACTGATTATTCTGTTAACATGATTCAGTAACTATTTATTTTTAGTTTATGTAACCTTGTACTTTGCCTACAATACATGAGCGATACATAAATCTTGAATTTATGATATAAAACAGTGTTTCAGATGTACGAGTCCGGTAAAACTACTCACCATCCAGAAGAGGGTTCCAGTGGCAAAGTCTGCATATTGTTCTATAGTGGACAGGACACTGAAGATTAGACACACCAGGACCATGAGGAAGCTGCACAGAGGAACACAGTGCATCCAGTCAATCCTCACTGTTCACCATATATCTAATCACTGTTTCTGTAGTGAAAAATAACAAAAAATACTTAGCAAATATAGGAATCCTTCTGAAAATCTGATCCTAATTTATCACTTTGTTGCATTGAAATGCAAAACTAATAAACTATTACAAATCAGATATGACAGAAAACCTGAGTGTAAAAAAATTAATAAAATAAAGCGATGGAATATTCAGAATTTAGTTGCTGAATGGTTATGCCTTGACTTCAAAAGATGCATATCAGAATATAATTATAATGCTTGCTACAAAATATGAAACAAGCCCTTTGGAAACCAGCAGTTCAACAAAGTTTAAGGTACTTTGTCTCTGTTTTTCTTTTCGTCATCAATCTGCTTGTATTAACAGCTGACAGGATGTTTCCACGTCTCCTAGCAACATTCCGACAAGACTGTCCATCTGTCGGTGCACATACATCGTCTACAAACATAGCCTTGAGAGCTGAACATCCACGAGCCTAAATGAGGGTCGAGGGAGAAGAAAAGGCACGAGAGAGACGGATGGTGGAAAGATGGGATTAAAGTGACGGCAGAAAGCCAAGGAGGGAATGGGTGAGGAGAAGTACAGCTGCAACTAACAATTATTATTTTGATTATCAATTCATCCCAACAAAAAGTGAACCAATCTTTTCCCCAAAAGTTTCCAGAGCCCATAGTGACATATTAAATCTGCTTGTTTTGTCCAAAGACATTCAGTTTACAGTCATGGATTTAAAAAAGAAGCAATGTTTCACATTGGGGAAGGAAAAACAGAGAAAGTTTTTGCTTGGAAATTGACTGACATTTTTGGGGGGGGATTAAAATGGTTCAAAATCAATCAATTAATAGGGTTTTGTTTTTTTTTTTTACATCTGTTGAGGAAAATGAAAAAAACATAGCAAAGAAGAAGATAAAATAAATTAAAACAGAAAGAATAGAAACATCCTGCTGATTATTGGACAGATAACTCTCAATATACTGAATATTTTTTGAAAATACACCATTAAAATACATAATTAAAATGAGTCCTAAAGACACCATTGATAGCCTGCCACTTATTTATTATTTCATTTATACGGCTTTAAAAAATACATTACATATCATGTGGACAGTTCAGTAAATACTCAAAATACTTAGACTTAGTTTCATTCACTTGAGAGAATTCCATCAACTGTACTGTTCATTTACCTATTCATTTATTCATTTACATTTTTTTAAACGGGCTCATAACACGCTTTGCCTGGTCTTTCCTGGCCCAACAGGATTAAGACCAGAGCCAGTTGTGTGCATTTTCACCATGCCAGAAATAATCCTTGAAACGCATCTTTTAAGTGCTTTTCCATGACATCGTATGAGTGTTTGCATGCACATCGTCACGGTCAAACACACCACAGTGGGTGCATTACGATACTGTGTACTACAAGCGGGATTACACGCCATATGCCGGAAAGGTTATGCAAGTCCCTGTTGTTTATTATTATTCATGTAGCAGAATGCAAAACTATACATACTGCAGCTGAATGGAGAGACTACCCAGTTCACTGAGGCCCGCAAACTGTAGATCTCATTCTACTTTTTTATATCCTGAAAGAGACATTTAACATGAAATCACTCATCCATGTGAGCCACATCAATATATACTGTGCACTCACATGTTTCAGTGAATTTAAATAAAGTCAAGTGAAGGTCATGCTCATCTTTGGTACGTCAAGTGGTCAAATGGGCTTAACTCAAAGTAGGGTAATGAACAGGAAGACTCTTAAAGAAGGATTCAACTTAAACGTACAACATATTGGCCAGATGGGACAGTGATTTTGTTCTATGGGGATTACTGCTCACCAACGTGCACACATACACGGACATACACATCTCTTTGACCCCTTCCAGCTCTGTTTAAAACACAAATGTTCAAAAATTGCAGTATAATACTCAGAGTGTACTCTTGAACCTATAAGGAAGTCAGTCGAGATTGAGCACGATGTCCGGCCCTGGACATATGGGACTGAATGATTTGAGATGCGTATGACAACTAAAAACTAAGCTTTGAGTCAATCCTTTCCTACGTAGGGTGCATGTTTTTACAAAAAGCAATAGATTCTGTATTCAGGACAACATGTAAAGTAAAATGAGAACAGGGTGGGTCCCGCAGATGACATTAAAATAGTCATAAGTTGAAGCTCTAAAGGCAGTCTTATTGCTAAATTTACAACTCACATTTCAAGAAATTACGATATAAATACATATTTCAAGACTTACAGTACATTCTGTATCAGTGTTCTTAAAACGTCCAAAAACGACATCATACTATTTAATCCCTGACAAAACACCAGTGCCATTTTGGGGATTTTCCTTAATTACGTAGCTTGCTTTTTCTAAAATAAACAGTGATAAACAACTCTTCAATAAACCAGGGAAACTCAGCAGCCACACTTACATCATCTTATAGGTTATTAGTGGTTTCATTCACTCTGTACAGAGTACAGAGTGTACAGAGCCAACGTTTGTAATCTGACAGCTCTCTCTCTCTCTACTTATTAGTCTGCTGATCCTCACGCCAACATTTTCTACTGCAATTGCCACATCAGCTCAACCTCCTCTCTCTTATGTATTTATTTGGGGTTGTTTACATGGCAAAAATCTGATGGCAATGCCTGCCATCTCTGAATTTTGCGGATGACGGCTTGTTCAGCAGGCAAACTTTCCTTGTGAAATCCCCAGATCTGCCAGTGATTTTTCATCAAAATAAAAACTTCTACTCTTATTAGATAATATGTGGCAAGACCTACAGGGTCAGTCTACAAAAAAGGGAATCTCATCTGAAAACCACTGTGGTGTGTATTTCAGTATATCTTTAATCCGATGTTTGCAGCGGCTGGCGAACGGAAATAACATTTGGTGTTACGTTGATGCCAGAGCTCCAGGTAGCGGCATTACCAGACTTTCTGGAAGGGAAAGACCATACAGAGGGACAGGTTAAGAGGAGGGCAGGTCAAGTCAACTGAAAACCCATTTCCCTTCTGTTGAATCTTATTAAGATCAGCTTAAATATGATGTCATATAGATATAACATCATGTAGGTCGTTGTCAAGGTCATGTAATCTGTGTGTTTTCTGTCAGTGCAAGAAACATTTGTTCTGTTTTGGAAGGATAACAGTGCAATGCAATAAACCCACATTCCACATATTGTGCCAGCAGTGAGATGTATCCTGCACTCTACTGCAGTCAGTTCTGTATTTAAAGTCCCTCTGGAGTCCTTGATTAAATCCCTAAAAACTCATCTCTGTGTATTAAAGTTACATATTCAGAGTTTTTTTTGCATGAAAATACAGGAGGTCCTCAGTTAACGACGTCCTTGACCTACGGCGTTTCGTCGTTACATCTGTCATATTTACAGGCGGGTCCTTGGTTTACGACGTACAGTGCTTTGTCGTTACTTGGAACTAGTGCTACAAGACGGCTTTGTTTACATTCGCCGGTTGTACGCCCCCTTGGATTGTGTGGCATTCATGACTTTTCCAAAGAACTGATCGATATCGTGATGTACGCAACAACTTTGTTTACATTTTTGCCATAACGTGATGCACCTACCAGCTTTGTTTACATTTTCGCCAGAGTTCCAACTTGCGCCGAAAACCGACTTACGTCAATCTGTAGGAATGGAACTCCAATGTAAATCGAGGACTCTCTGTAATCACTTCCTGTCTTAAATTGGCTTAAATGGTACTCTACACCGCTGCCTCCTCTGGATCTACGAAATCCCTGCCTCTCTCCACTTACTGCAACTCAAGCACATCAGCTCACCTACAATTCTGCTCAAATACTGTAAAATTACTCTACACTGCACAATGGTAAATTCTAATATTGGAGATATTCTGCCATACATGTGCAATACAGAAACCAGTTCTAAGGAATAATAATGATACAGATAGTCCCACCTTGATAAGTTTTAGACCATCATCAGTATGCAGTCTCAATGTGGAAATGCTCCACCTTGGTGCTGACTGCTTATTTCATTCATGATGCATATAGAACATCGTGTGGACGTGTTAAAAAGTTAACTCAATTTTCACCGGATGGGGTCCTTCACGCAACTAATTTAAACAATATATTAACGTAAAGGAAATCTAAAAATTCCTTAAGACCAACTCAATATCAGCAGACAAAATCTCGCTTGTACTGGTATGATTAGAAAATGGTTAACTGCAGCCAGTCGTGCACAAAAAGTATTTGTTCTGTTCAAGTGATGACAAATTCTCAGACAGCGAGTTAATCCACAGCCTCCTCAGGTGTGGCTTTAAAGGACAATGATCAGACAGCGTGACCAGTACACAGACAGTCCTGTTTCTCAAAAGGTTCTCTTGACACATAAAAAGTTCCCAAGATTAAACTAAACAACATAAAACACACACACCTAATGAAAACTACTACCAAGCCCATTACTGTTAACTTTTAAGGTGATAAAGTGTTGAGAGATAGTGGTAGACACAGTGATTTCGCAGTTTCCTAATGTCATAGTCTCAGGTTCTGTGGGAGATGTCTGCTGCAGACAGGACGGGGTCACTCACAACCATTAGGCAGCCTTATTTAGCCAGGCCAAAACCCCTGGGATCTGATTAAAACAAAACAGCTGGGGCTTTAGAGAGTATTATTGACTGCAGATCTGTCCAGTGTTACTAAAATAAATACAGCACAGAGTCACACTCAATCAGCAGCGAAACTAAAGCAATATAAGCTTAGGAATCATCACCCACATACAGGGACAATGTCATCTCAAAGTGTGATTGACAAGATCACATATTATTGTGCTTAAAATAATGTAAGCACAATAATATGTAGCAGACAAACATACACTTGTGTGTACATTGTGCCCATACCATAGATTGCACTGCATGCACACACACAAAAAAATCATACACCCTATCAAGTGAAAAATAAACAGCTTTGAGTGTAAAAAAAGTTAAGCAAATGAAGTTTTTCTAATAGTTCCCGATGGCCTGTTATTCGCTTTGATTCAGTTTCCTTTATTCTGCAAGCAGGCTCATCCCCAGTTAGTGTCTGTAGTCACAACTAAGTTAAAAATTACCAGACAAAATATACAAAAAATGAGGACTATAGTGTCAGTCGACAAGCGGCACAAGTAGCATATTCAAAGGTAAAAGTACTGTATCCAATTTAGAATCATATAAAATTATTGATATCAGGCAAATATTTTTATCTGGGAAGCACAAATGTTAAAAATAAATAGATTTCCTTTAGGTAACGGATTATTAAAACTGCCAACAGTTAATATCGTGCTGATCAACTAATCAGCTGATTGAAAACTGTGGACCATTACTGGCTGGTTCTTTAAATATACACTGATCAGCCACAAGATAAAAAGCACTGACCGATAAAGTGAAGGACACTGATTGTCTCTTCACAATGTGATGTTCCGCTGGGAAACCTTGGGTCTTGGCTTTCATTTGGATGTTACTTTGACACATTACACTGGTCTAAACATTGGTCTCGGACAAGCACACACCCTGAGGGCAGAAGCAATCTGAGGGCAGCAGCTTCTCCCAGTAAAACAATGAACCCTGTCAGACTGCAAAAACTGCTCACTAATGGTTCGAGGAATATGGCTAAAAGCCCAAAGCATTGCCCCGACCACCAAACCCCATAGATCCCGTCCACAGCACCCAAAGGATCCGCAGCTAACATCCTGATGCCAGACACCACAGGACCTCCTCCCACAGATGTCCTGTGTTGAATGTTGTGGCTGATTGATGTAATTTATCAATACAGATGGTGCTACAGGTAGAATGCTGGATGAGCACTCCCTACAAATACATTGTAATTAAAATGTTTAATGATATCTTAACCTTAGACTCTTTTAATCTCATTCCACACAGCAGGAGATATCAGGTTGTGCAATCGTAAGTCTACTGACACAATTATCTAGCTAAGTGCTGACCTCCCTTTGACCTGCATCTGAATGCTTGTGTTACTCCTGAATCTTTATCCGTACAGAAAGTATACATAGCCAGCTCAGTTATCAATCGATTTTATCTCATCTTTAAGAAAAGCAGTAAACAGCAAAGTTGTATCTTATCTTATCTTAATTAACCAGATACATATCAGCTGTGTATCAGTGTAGACTGAGTTACGTTTGCTTGTACTACATTTTTTCTGTCCTTCCATCAAAATTGGTCCAGATTCCCGACAATCTGCAACTAAACCCCCACAATTGGAATCAAACGCTTTTGGATGTAGATCATGAAAACAGTAAGAAGCATCACATGCCAGCATTTGCCCCTTTTTGTATAGCTGAGTTTGCGAGTAAAGGCAAGTCGATGGGTCATCAGGTAGACATATTCTAAATAACTGATGTTATTGATGTAAACCACCTCCAAATTCTCTTTACGGGCACCTACACACTCAACACTACCCTCAAAAGCAAAAAAAACAACAACAAACAAACAAAAAACAGGAGTTTTGTGCGACAATCCACTCTTTGAAACCTGAAAGGGCTCTCTGCTGCTCATCAAAGCAAGTCACCTCCACCATCAAACAATGGAGACATAGCTCCATCACCACACATATGTTCAACACAACAGGGCCATTAATATGCAAATCAAAACTAGTGAGCTAACAATTTCACTCACGCTAACTACCATTCTGCTTTCATAACTCTCTAGGTCCAATACTACCTAAAACCTAAGCCCAGAGATTATACAGTTTCATAATCGGCACATCCAAAGATTATATTTTGCGTCTGCAAAGCTAATCATAACCCAACAGCACTTTTCTGTGCTTTCACTAGTATATCCCTTCAAATCAAAAACAAAAAAGAAAGAAAAGTCATTGGAACAACATCTTAAGACATTATAACGTCTGCCTTTTAGATCCTACATCTCTTTACCTCGACCTAAACCCTCCCTTTCTTCTGAGTCACGGCCATGCAGGCCCAAACCCAATGACCACATTCATGGACTCGCATTCTTTGTCTGAGGAAATTACTCACAGTTTATAGAGTGGTGATGTTCGATGCAGGGTTACCACGAGAAGCTCGAACGCATATTAAAAAGAAGCATGGAAGAGGCAACCACCCTTAACTTTATAAGAAAAAGAACTTTGCATGGAAGTAGCTAACTGGTGATTCATTGCCTGGACAGTGTGTGTTTGTCCTATGATGGCACAATGATGAAATATACCTTCCCCTTAGTGCTTTGGTCATAAAGAAAGTTAAAAATATGATGAAATGTCCCAAATTCACTAAAGTATAACACATGCTCAGATGTTGTCATGGTAACTCAATATGTAATTTCACATGTTGCAGCTTCTCACCCTCATTTGAGTCTGTGAGAGTTTGTGATCAGGCGTTAGGTTGGACCATAGACTGTATAATACAGACGGACGTAGCGCTTGACTCCAAAAATGAAGCCTACCCAGAAGTCTCAAAAACTTGCAGTATCATTCCGTCCACCACGGGTAATGGCTCCAAAAAACCCTGGCTCCATAGACCCCAATTCTACAGGAAAAACTTGAACTCTATAGACTGCTTTTCTACTGCTCGGGATTTTTTTTTTCCGTTAGTTTTCATGGTCAAAATGAGAGATCAGGCGGCCGATTTGAAAATAAATCAATATTGAATTTTATATAAAATTTAAGTTTTACAAAGTCGGGGGCGTAGTTACTTGATTGACAGTCTGGTCTGGAATGATTGACAGGTCAGGCAGCCGAGACGCTCATTCGCCGTAAATTCTCTTCTCCTCGTTTGGATTTAATTCTGATATAATAACTGTTGGTTTATTTATCGATGGAGGAGCAGAACATTTTCCACAGAAAGCTTTCTGCCCGTTGGCTTGTTTTAACCAGTTTTCTACCTTCGGCTGATTCTACTAGCAGACACTGAAAGGACTCAGTAAGTAAATGTTTATTTTCTTATTGGTGCCACTTTTAATGCACTTTATGTGCAGCTTTAGTGTCAGATATAATATGTGCAATGCATTCTAGAAGTTGGTGGAGGTTATTTCTGCGTGTGTTGTTGAGTTTAGCTCCACTTTTGGAGGCTAACGTTGCTAGCAGCAGCGTCGGCAAACAGCAGAAGCTGGTAAATATGGGCGGGACAGAGAGTCCTCGGCTCTCAGTCAGTCTGACCAATCACTGTTCTCTGGCTCGGCCCTCTGACAATTCTTCTGTATCTGGCTCCAAAAATCAAAGATGGCAACCAGGAAGTAGCAAATCCTGGCTTCATTTTCTCAGTGCAGAACCCAATGGATGACATCACGGTAGCTACGTCCCTCTTTATTATACAGTCTATGGGTTGGACGTTGGGTTTGGGTCATATTGGCACTAACTGTAAGACCAGCCATGTTTTCGAGGACCTTCTAAAAGCTTTTCCCACAAATTGAAAGTCAAAGACCCTGTTGTTCTCCAGCTAACCTGAGAAGCAATTTTAATGGCCATAATTGAAGATATAAGGGGGAATATTGTGATGATGAATTCCTCATAATCAAGCATGATAAAACTACATTAGTTTTGTTGGAGATAAGAAACAACATCTCCAGTTAGCCACTAATATGAATCAAAGCTTTTTTTGTTTTTATTATTTTGTTCCTAGAACATACCTTCTTTCAGGCTAGTAGAAAGAAAACCTAAAAAAAACACTTTTAGGTGTTTATTTTTATTATTACTTGTCTGTTTGGACCCACAGATTTGTATTGCAATGCATATCTTGGAAAGCTGTTTTTTCAATATGAGTTTGTTCTCAAACTTTGATCCAGAAATCCCCACTTAAGTAGAATCTACATACACATTTATTTCTGTCTACATTCTGAGGGCTTTACAGAGAAGTTTGTCATTATTCAGTCAGATTTATGTTCGTTACTTAAACATACAAAAATTGATTTCTTAATGGCTGCAGTGAGTAACAGTAACAGTATTTCCTGGTTTATGGAGTGACAAAAAAGTGCAATCATCTCCTCTGTAAAAACCTTTGACTCTAATATGTCAACAAAATGAAACAAGAATTTTCAACCTGGCTTTATCCAGTATTTAGGTTTCAGTTCTAAAAAATATATGTAAATTAGTACATATTTAAGGATTCAAGGTTATCTATTGTCATGACAGCTCACATATTCACATACTGTGGCATGAAATTAGTAGTTGTAAGCCAATGAAATAAATAAAAATAAGGAAATTACAAAGCAGTATAAACAATATACACAAGTGGTTACCAATGGCAAACAGATAAATAAATAGGCATGTTTGCAGAAACTCTACTATGAGGTAGATGAGGTAACCACAAGGAACCCAATCTGCACATTTTAACATAAAATATCTGAATATTTATAACCCTAATCCAATTACCTGTAGAGCCCTAGTTAAAAGTATTTCATTATAATGCATTTTTTATATACATATACATTTTTTTTTAAATGCTGTTGCAATAAAGTAGTCTGTTTGAGACGGTAATGGCAGTGCTATCAGCTGCAGCGTGAGCAGAAGGCCTGCTTTCTCTTAGTTCTGGAAATAAACCTCTTCATTCTGAGATTGCTTTTTGGGAATGACATGACATACGAACTTGTGACTAAAATCAGCACAAACTTGAAACCAAGAGCACGGAAACTGCCATCAGTGCTGCAGAGCATGGTCAGACACACAGCAGCCCTCCACAACCCTCTTAACTGACCCCCCTCCGATCCATCTATGGAAGGGCTTAGGGTGGATTACACCACATCAGCCACCAGCCACAAACATGGATATTCCATCCTGGCTTAGTTATCATCTTGTGCACCAAGTACTTGGAAAATAGATAAAAAAATCTCCTCAGAATTTGGAGGGCAAGATAAAAAAAAAAGAAGCAAACAGTTGAAAACCACGCATTTAGCTCCTCTGTTTAGTTAAGCGGTCGACTGACACATCGCTGAAAATAATGCAGTGAAAACATGCTTTGTCCACTTAGAGCACTTGGATGTAGCTGCAAAGAAGCTACGAATTCTAAAACCTGGTTGCTTCACACACATGTTCAGTCCAGCAGCACAGACAACGATGGGTTGTTCAAATCATCACATTTTTAGAACAATTTCTGCTTCTGAAATTTTAATAGCATAATAATAACAGTTATTATTACTATAATAATAATAATAATAATAATAATAATAATAATAATAATAATAATAATAATAATAATAATAATAATAATGTGGACATTTGTAAGGATTTTTGTGACCTTTTAGCTTGATATATCAAAAATTTTCCATTGTTGTCTTATTTTCAAAAATCGTCCCTTTACCTACTTTTATACAGTTTTTTTGCTCACCCTAATTTGAGCGTTTGTTTGGATGACAATATCCCAGGGAATATTAAATCCTCATATTTGTACTGTTAGTTCTAATCACCATTGATTCACAATCTGCGATACTGGTAATATCGGTAAGTAGATCTTTTATTTTCTGATTGTGGTTGATTCGAAGTATTTAAATGGTAAATACTTGATATTTAATGTCAATAAATGTCTGTCAGCACACAGTAACAAAAAACATGATAATGCAGAAGTCAAATAGTGGTATTTTCTAAACCACGTGTATTTGCATGTCACAATACTACATACAAAACATATAAAATACTTTTTAACATGACATACTTGGTCACAAAAATAAAAAGGAAATAATTATATTGAACTTTCAGAACAGATTGAGCGGGGATGACAAATTGTACCATAAAAACTAAAGTATTGCTGGTTTGTCCAGTCCAAGAAGTTTTGAAATGTTTCTCAAAATTGGGAATTATCACTGCATTAGGTCATTAGGATGACATCATCATATTATAAGCAGGACCAAATGCACAGATCTGTTGGGATAGTGGCGTTTTTCTTGTGGGACATTGTCATATGTTGACATGTATTTAATGGTAATCACATGCACTTATGTGAGCAAGACAGTAGTGGTAAAATTTATTCTCGTGTTTATTTGGATCAAAATGGATCCTCTTACTTCATGTTTCATTGGGAATAAACTTGTCCTTCAAGTCACAAGCTGGACTCTGCGCAGAAAGTTTAAGTGTGAGTAAATGTGTATTTATAGTGACTGCTAATGAGTTTACTTTGAAGCATCTCTAGTAGGACAATGTAATGAGCTGAATATGTGATGTCTGAAATGACTGAAAGTTATAAAAATGATTCTCTTTGTAATATTTAGAGGACCATTTTGAAAATCCAAAACTCAGTTCTACTTGGAATAGGCTAGATTTGTTTATTGTATGTTGTCATACCTGCCCAATCAGTTTTTCAATTTAAATAAAAATAACTTGCTAATTTTTGTATTCTATATGTTTTGTGTGGTATCGTTGTGACATACAACCACATATGGTTCAGAAAACTGGCACATTCAGTGTACAGGTTTTGGTGGCATTTTGGCACTACAATTTCATTTCTACTGCTAAATGTATATCTACTGCATACTGATTTGGTAAAAGTTATATTTTTTAGGTTCAGTTCTGTAGTTGAACTGTTATGGTTCGAGTCAGGAAGACAAAGAAGTCCAACAAAAGGGTACAAGCCATGAAATATCCACTGGTATGATCTGTCTTTTATGTAAAAAGTCAGCATTACAAAATAATTGCTGGTGTACATAACTTGCTAGTGTGAAACAGAAGTGACCCACACAGTTCACTTGATTCAGCCGGTAATCTCTTGTAAGCAGATATTCAACAACAGGTTTTCTTTCTGCCCATTCCACATGGATGGCGGAGAAAGCCTGCATGCTGAGGACTCTGCAGCCATTTCAATAATCTGTACAGATATAAAAGCACATAACAGAACCAAGTATTCCAGACAACATCTGGCCCATTGTGTTTTCACGAGGATAAGCAGGTCCCATTCTTTCTCTGCCGCAAAATGGTTGTGGTATAATAATAGCAAAAATTGCCCTCATCATATAGGAACATTTTACATACCGGTGAATATAAAAATTTAAGGTTGTGCAGTAAGTTGATCTTCCTGCCTCTTACTGTTTTGGTTCAATGCTTTTGAACACAATTCTCTCTTTTCTTCTCAAGCTAAGAAACTAAACAGTTAGACTTTGGAGGACCAAGAGGTATGGCTGTAATCTGCTTGCGGTCTGAGAAGGGCATTTAGGAATCATGACGACATACATGTTTATTCCCTTTGGTTACGTAAAAGCCTCAGAGGGAGTGACCAAAACATGGATGGGATCATTGCTCCAGGTTGTCTGTATGCTGGAGAGTCTGCATGCCATTGCATAAGGCTCTTTTCTAACACATGTCCACGTATGCTGTCCCGAGTCCAAGGGATTTCTACCCACTCTGACTAACTCTGCCATCACTGGCATGGCATATGCGTGCATGTTTGCATTGAATAAATATACCATTTTATATATACAGATATTTTATACATTTTTCCAATATTGTCTGTTTTAATTTTTCTGCTTTCCACCATTAAAGGGAGAGAGAATGCTCTTTAGTAAACCATAAACAAAGTCTGCAACTTAAACTGTTACTACTTCAGTTTCATTAAATTATTTCCTTCTTAATTAGTTTTTGCAATTAAATAATTCAATAATGATAGATATTGTGTGCACAATTTCTCTTCAACCAGAGAAATTAAGGAAAAATGCAACAAGCAAATAATAAAATGTCAAAACTTATTTTTAGATCATTGCAAAGACTCGGAAGATACACACTAAATATTTTCATCTGTTTCAAATGAGTTTTTCGGATTGGTTCGACACCTTTTAAAGAAAAAAAAACTGTTCTCTATGATTATTCAAAGTCAATTATTTGTATGTAATATTCACGCAAGCATACATTCATCTGCAAGAAATGACTATCCTGTAGATGATGTGTTATCCTATTATAGTGCCTGCTGATTGGACAGATGTTCTGACCAGCCAGGTGGAGCGTTGATAGGGCATTTTTAGATATGTTAGCCTGTATGAGACAATATGTTTCCGAATTTACCATCATCGTATCATGCAATCCAACTACATTTGTGCATCTGTGTATGCTTGTGTTTTGGTAGATGCTGAATTGCTGAACTTGCTGATCCTTGCTCCAGCACAACAGAGGCACCGGATGAATTAAGTAACCACCTGTGCGTGCGGTGTGTTAGTTGTGTGTATGTCATCTCAACGCAGAGTAGGGCTATTAGAGCTGACCTATTAGGGCTGTCATGAGTGCTGCACACAGCTCCTGCCAATCTCTAAAGAGGCCAGGAGAATAGATGGCCCCCAGCGATAGCCACTGACAAGTAAGAGTTACTTAAAGGAGTGTCAGTGGGGATCAGTCAGAAGGGTTTAATATTGAATGAAAGACAGGCTCAGGTTCCCTCTCTTCTATTAAGGCAGAACATTAGAGCTTCAATTACTGCTGGAAAGGATTACCAGCAATTCAGGGCACAGAACACACATGCATACAGTAGAGAAAATCTTTGCAGTGTTTCTGTTCATCTTTTGACAGACTAAGGTGAGATTTTAATGAGACAGACTAATCCTCCTTCTCCTTAAGCACAATTACACACACAATTATTTTTAATTTCGCCTCAACCAGGTAGTTTTCGTATAATCCTTCTGACAGACAAATGATTATTCGTGGCTTCAGCTGTCTAACTGCTGAGTCATAACCCAAAAGTGAGATAGTGTGCCGAGCGTGTAGACACATAAACTGATGACATATACAGGTGACCAAATAATTTTTTAAGGTTCATCATTAGCTGTAACTTTTTTCAATTTTTCTCAGGATGAAGGAGATACTGCTGAAACATGGATAAAGCGCCCTCCTAAAGCATGTTAACAGTAGATGTTTATTGTACTTTTTGTTTTGAAAGGTACTATTTATTAGTGCTAAGCATGCATCAATCCATCCATCATCTATACACCGCTTAATCCTCATTAGAGTCACAGGGTGGGGGGGTTGGAGTCTATCGCAGCTGACTTATGGTGAAGGACACCGTGGACAGGTTGCCAGTCTATCACAGGGCTACATATAGAGACAACCAAGGACACTCACATTCACACCTACGGACAATTGAGAATCACCAGTTAACCTCGGCATGTTTTTGGACTGGTGGAGGAAGTTGGAGTACCCGGAGAAAACTCACGCCTGCACGGGGAGAACATGCAAACTCCATGCAGAAAGATCCCGGGAAAGCCGGGACGTGAACCGGGGATTAGTGCTAAACAATGAATCCAAATATCAAGTGCAATGAATTTAGACTACTGTTCAAAAGTTTGGGGTCAGCCAGACAATTTCATGTTTTCCATGAAAACTCACACTTTTATTCATGTTCTAACATAATTGCACAAGGGTTTTCTAATCATCAATTACCCTTTCAACGTGACTTTCTAACACAATGTAGCATTAGAACACATTAGAAGCACATTGACAATGTCTAGACTGTATTTCTGATTAATTTAATGTTATCTTCATTTAAAAACTTCTTTTAAAAACAAGGACATTTCTAAGTGACCTCAAACTTTTGAACAGTAGTGTATGTATAAAAAGGTAAAAGATGTCACAACATGCATTATTATCAATATATATAAATAAAGCATTCTGCTACTACAGAGGTGCTCTGAAGTATAAATCATTATTCTCCAGATGTAAGAGAACCTGCCTGTTGGTGCAAAATGCAGCACATCATACATCATCATGTTCATCGTATTCTTTTTCAGTGGAAAGGAGATGCAAAATTCACCATTCCCGCTAAAATACTGTATAAGATTCCAACATCTGTCAAAACAATATGATATTTTTGCACATCAGTTAGCCCTACTATACATATAAATATCAACTTCTCCTAAGTGTTAACATACTTTAGGAGGATATTCTGTGCATACACACAAATGTAGAGAAAACAAAAATGTCACAGCTAATGTTGCGAAAAAAAGGTCAGCTGCAATCATCTGTATGATAATAAATAGCCCTTTCTACAATATATGGTTCATTATATTATAACGTTTGCATAGAAATGTCTTTAACTTAGAAGCCATCATTACATGAACTTTGGTGATGAGTTGGCTAAATGTGCTGCAGTTCTTTGGCTCCTGGGGCACTTCTTTAAATTAATTATTTTACCGCTCGGTGCTCTAGTTAATTGCCATGGCAAAGACCTACTTAAACACAACGTGGTATTTGGCACCTTTCAGCCAATTAATGGTCCACTTCATGATGCATGTGTAACTATAGCAGCAGCAGCAGCAGCGACTAATCCTCCTGACACACGAGAGCTGGCAACAGACAGGACAGCATGCTTTTACTGCCCCCAAACCATACATGACCATGAGGAAATGAAAACAGGGAAATGCCGTCTGCTGTGGCTTTTGTAAGTGCAGCGAAATTAAGCTTTAAAACCATGAACTTTGTCACATCAATACTGTCATTACTGAACAATGCGTCTTTTTGTGAAAAAGAACATCTCTTCTTTGTGATCATTCGGCTGAATGTAAACAGAGTTCAGTGGAAGCTTTTCTGTTGAACTTCTATCATAATCATTCATATTTTCATCCAATCTAGTCTAAATCCATGTGCTCAGGGCTTACTATGACTACAGTGTGAGATACTTGAGAGCCAGTCTCTCACGTTAGAGAAGTATTCTTGACCACAGTTGTATTTTTATGTTGTTGCTTTTTGCATTTTTATATTTTTTCACCTACTCACTATTTTTTCCCAGGATTTCCTCCATTCAAATAATGGAGAATAAATGAAACATAAGGTGAGAATCAGATGATTAGCACCTGCAATAGAATACAGTAAATGTTTCATGCATAAGGTTGCTGATTTGCTGACACTATGCAAGAGGAGAAAAGACCAAGTTAATCAGGGCCAGAGGTGTGGCTGTCCAGATCACGCTGACCTGACCTGCTTCTGTTGGGTTTACTTAAAAACAATCGCAGACGGCTTGCAGGCCACACACACCTCTCCTTCTGTTACTGGGAACCAGAACCTAACACTGGAAGGAACAGCACTAGATGTAATTAACGAGAGAGCGACTGGAGCTACAGAAGAAACACGGCACAGAGACGGCTTGTCTGTTCACTGACTTTCTGACTGCTGCTCACACTGACATGTAGGTTTTGACACCGTGATCAATCAAGCATTTGATTACAAGACTCTTTTCAATGTGCCAGAGTGTCTATATGCTGGATAAATCTCATGAAGGCTGATGTTTTGTTTAAATAAATGCTGTAAACCTTTGGACTGTGTTAAGGGAGATTGTGTTTTTGAGCGCTCCTAATTCTGTATTTACTATAATTCAGTCATTTGTGCCAAATAAAAGCTTGTTAACCTCTAATGTAGGGTCACCTGCAAGGATGTCTACTCACTCTGCTACTGAGGTCTTTGAAATCAGCATACACAGAACTGAAGAGGTACTCACACAAGGAAGTGGTAGAGGAAGCATTTTAGTCCAGCAGGTCTCTCTAAGAAGTTGTAAACATCCCCCTGCATGCTAGTCTTGATGTACGGGCTCTGGAATTCCTTTTGATGATGACGCAGCCAGCTCGAGCGAGGAAGAGGTGGCGGGACAGAGATGACAGAGGGCTGGCTCTCTATGATCTGCAGCGCCGGGTCCTTTGTGTCCGCTGGCGGACAGCAGGGAATGCCTGATCCATTATTCACCGCTGTGGGGTCCAGTTCCAGTGAAACAGGAGAGTAGTGGCTTCTGTCAGGTGCAGGAGCCCGTACAGCAATGCTACTGGTCATACTGCCAGTGGAGGTTGCAAGGTTAGCGTCCACCTCCTGATCCAGGCTGAGCCTCGTGCTGGCGTATCCATTGGGACTGTAGTGTATGAAGGAACTCCCCAGCCTGTTGCCGAAGTCCTGTTGCACGTGGCACGTTGTGTGAAAGGAGCGTGTCCGTCTTTCCCCCATGTTGCCCCGTAGGATGGTCCAGCTCAGAGAGGCCTGACGGGGGACTTAAAAGTCTCTGAAAGTCCTGTTTTTCTGACCAAGGCTCGAGTAGAAGGAAAAAGTCCAGCAGGGTAAGAACTCTAGCTAGGCATGGCTAGCTACCTGCTGCAGAGAAGAGCTCTCTCTGCTGGGCTGCATGTGAATCCATACCTGCAGTGGAAGAAGCGGAGATAGTGTGACTGAAAGCAAGCCGTGCCCTCCACTAGCATGCCACTTGTTATCTTCGAATTGGTCATAGAAAAACACAAGATTTGGCCACTGTGAAGCTCAGTTTGATGATCCAGTTGCTCTGCTTTTACACAAGCAACTGCAATGTGCCTCCTTTTTACCTGCATCAAATGGGACTAATGTACTTCTAGCAGCAAATGGATGAAGACTGCAGAACACTTGATGAATGAATTTCTAGACTGTACTACTGTAACAAGTGGCTTTCAAGCATGTCAGAGCAATTTTGTCACTATTGAAATATCATCATATTAGAATCTGGCAAATGTGGGCCTGTGTCGATAACACTGATTCAAATCAGAACTTTTCACTGTGTTACAATAGTTGTAGTTCTTGCTCTAAAATATCTCTACATAAGGCAAAAATGTAGGAATTTTAAGTTTATGAAGCTAAAAAGAGAAAGAACAGAAAGCAGATTGTCAGAAGAAATCATGGTGATATCTCTATAGACTTTTGCAAATGGTTAAAGGCTATATATTACTGTTACTTGTAATCTGTGACCATAGTACATGTGGAACAGACATGTGGCAGTAACAGGTCAACACACTAGCCCATATCCACCGGATTTTCTACTGCAAAAACTGCCTCCTGTTGTCCTTTAATGGATTTCAAACCCCCTCCACTCTTCCATTCAGTACTGTAAAACTAATGCGCATTCTGCTTTCATTAAAAAAATATAAAATAGTTCAGTGTGGTCTGCTGGCTACAACAGATTTTAAGCAACTCCTGTTACAATGTGACCTTCCTTTAATGGTTACACAAACCACGTCACATCGCAGAAGCTTAATCAACGCGCAACCAGGCAAAAATTAGACTGATTGAGGCTGCGGATAGTTGCAGCCATGTGTTTGACTGTTTTGCAGCTTCTCTTTCACGCTTCTGTCAGCTTTTTGTTCTTTACAGTCACAGTCAGAACACGGTTAAAGGCGAGCAAATTATTTAAAGATGCACACTAATTCACTACTAAAAAACAAAACAATGTCTGCTACAGAAAACCATGCACGTTACCACCTCAACCCCAAATTCTCCACACTTTTGCAAATTCCAAAACTTGCATTGAGAATATGTTGAATGAAGAAAACCAATTAACTGAGTCCAGGTAAAAAAATAAAATAAAATAACTATAGCTTTAACAACATTAGATCCAGAAAAGCAGATAGTTACTGTGCAGAATGAGGTGCAAATCAGGTACATATACTAAATATTTTCGTAACATAAAACCTGCTAATGGCAAAGAACCTGTAACTAAGTCAGGGCGGCCTGACAGCGTAACAAAAACACTTTCCATCTGCCAAATCAAAGCACCTCTACCCCTTCCTGCCTCATGTACAATTAATCAGTAGGTGGTTTAAAGTCTTCTCTGGAAAGAAACTGAACCAGGTAGTGTGATAGATGGCTGGCTGTTACCTAAAAGGACTGGAAAGAAAAGTCACATAGGACCAAAGAGATAGGCTAATTAGACTACTGTGGATGAAGTGATGACAGGATGCTGGAAAAAAGTTTCTACCTTTAAAACAGCACAATCATGAGGCACAATGAACTGTCAGACATGCATAAGCGGCTGTGGGACTCAGTTACACAGCATTGTCCATCAAACTGAACCAAGCCTCCGCAGGGGATCTATAACTCAGGTTAAAGGGCAGCATGTGGGGTGAACATTTTCCATCTCACTTTCCCTCTATTTATCTGCAAAATTTAACTCTTGATAAAAAATAAACACGGGTTGGGATCTGTTTCATGACGCTGCATAATGAAACCAAATGTTGTGTCAATATTTGCGTCAATGAATGCCACTAGCTGATGAGTCGTTAAAAATTAAAAATGTCAGTCAAATCTTACCTTTCACTTCAAAATCGCACCCCAACTTGCTATCGGCGGAAAATTCCCCTCTGAAACAAGACAAGTTCTTCCCGCGTTTCTGTTTTTCACAAAAACAAATTCCAGTGCTGCTCTTAGTTAATTACATCAATTACAAATGACCCCCAGCGCTCAGAAACACAGGTAACATCGAAAATGCAGTGAAAGCACGAGTGCTTCATCGGCTGCTTCCTGCAGGTCCGCAGCCTTTGAAGTGCATCGCAGCCTGTGGTCGGACGAGTGGTGCGTTCAGGGCTTATGGGAAATCCCCAAAGCAAGTTAACAGCAAAGTGGTACCCCGGCGATCTTCTGTTATAGCTCACTAGCCAATTTGAAGAATGATTTACTTTTACCATGTATGTGAAAAATATACACTACTGTTCAAACGTTTGGGGTCACCAGACAATTTCATGTTTTCCATGGAAACTCACACTTTTCTAATCATCAATTAGCCTTTCAACACCATTAGCTAACACAATGTACTATTAGAACACAGGAGTGATGGTTGCTGGAAATGGGCCTCTGCACCCCTATGTAGATATTCCATTAAAAATCAGTCGTTTCCAGCTAGAATAGTCATTTACAATAGACATAACAATGTCTAGACTGTATTTCTGATTAATTTAATGTTATCTCCATAGGAAAAAAAAATGCTTTTCTTTCAATAATAAGGATATTTCTAAGTGACCCCAAACTTTTGAATGGTAGTGTAATTTTTTACAGCAAAAATGTAATTTATTTTTCTAAATTAACTTAGTAACTTCTACGAATTTGCAATATTATGCACCCAAACTGTAAAATATTTGATATTATGTGTTTTATATCAAACAATGAATTTAATTCCTGATTATTCCACTTTTTAAAGATTCAATCTATCTGATCAATCAAATGTCAGAATATAGTGAAATACATCAATCACAAGTTGTCAGATTCCAAAGTGACGCCTTCAAATTTATGTCCAAACACCTAAAACTATCTGTTTTTGCTTCCTCTAAACAAAGCTCTGCTCACATTTAGTTAATCACCAAAAGACCACATGTTGCTGGCATATTTAGGCTGTGTCTATCATGAACTTGGCAAGGATATATTACTATGCAAACCGTTGTAGACCCCAGGTTTTAAAGGACCCCAAATGCCTTAGATTTCATAATCCTTAATACAGTTGCATTAAATCAAATTACCAATGCAGACAGAGTGTTACAGAACTCCTGGTTTCAGGTGTCGGGTGAAAGGTAAAGTCCCTAAAAGGGTTTATACAGCCGTTAATTTAGGCATGGTTTCCTCAGTGAAGATTAAACTGATTCTATGTATTTTTAATATGACAGCATGAGTGAAGAATATAAAGCTTTCCTGAAAAGACAAACAAATGTGCAACCTGTAATGCAGTGTGGGAAGGTAAATTGCATAAATTGACATCATTTATATTCAGCTTGTTGATGGCCATGCTGGCTTTTTACAGCAGAAGAAATTAGTTTGACTACTACTAACTTCACAAACTTACCCTTTATGCACAATCTTCTGTTTTTAAGCTCGGTCTGATTAATTTCATTTTCATCCCTTTGTACATACTTGAATAACATTCAAACGGTTCTTTTAAAATAGTAAATTGCCTGTGATAATCAACACGTTGTTGATGTCGTGCGGTCAAACAAGACCGTGCTTATGAAGCATAGCCACTGAGCAAATTTGGGGACTTGTGACAACCAGACTACGGTTTTACGAGTGGGTCTTGAACGCAGCGCATGTTTTGAAGGCAGCAGCTGGTGGAGGGTCACGGTCGCGCGCTTACAGATAGAGCACCAGCCTGTGAGAGAAGACAAATAGGGTGACCAAGTGTCCCGCTTTGTGCGGAACTGCACAGCATTTTCATCCCTTTTTCCACGTCCCACCCATTGAGACGCTGTCCCGCATTTTGATTGGCAGCTATAATTTTCAAAAGTTAAAACTCTAAAGGACAGATGCTGGGAGTTTTATTTTTTATCTGGCTTTTTTCTATGTTCGTCAAACAGCGCAGATATGCGATCACGACCAGATTAACCTGTCAGTGTCTTGCTGCCGCACCTTGTTGTCAGCTGCCGTAAATTGTGCCAGTCGCGACCGGTCGCGACACACCGCAAAGCAGACACAAACACTAAACTATGGATTTTGGCGGAGATAATGGAAAGTACAGCAAAGAAGAGGAGATGCAGCTTCAACAAAGACTGGGAAACTACATATCACTGGGTGAAGCTAGTGATGGCTGATCGAGGTTTTGTTGAAGCTTCGACACTTCATTCAAAACATGGTTCATTACTCGAGGCCTCAATGACACACAGTGCTCGAGTAGGACATCTAGTGGTCAATAATATGAAGTGCAATCAAGACGTGGTCGGTTCATGGATTGTTTTGGATTTGATTCGCCATGCACACATTCCTGTTTGACTACACTAGATGATTGTATGGGTTGTAGTGGACACAAAAATAATATTACTAGTAATAATAATGACAATAACTATTGAAGAGCACGTTTCTTATTTCCCATGTTTGTCTGTATCCCTATATACTCTTTGCTTATATTCTGTGTTATGAAACATTTAAACGGTGCTGCTACATTCATGAGATGCTCTACAAATACAGACTGATGTCATTTTCACATGGGGCTGGTGCAAATAAAGATTTTATGGATTATTATGGATTTTGGCAAAGTATGTCTTGGGGTTTATTGGTAAAGAGGTCAGTAAAGAGGGTGTGCTTATGTAACTGGTTATGAGGTTTTATTGAGAAATAATTTATCAACAGTTTTGGGACCACTGTTCCCTCTAAGCTGCGTGCGATACTTTTTTTTTTTTTGCGCATTTATCATCTATTGTTTTTGCCATTTTCGAATTTTTTTTAACTTGAGTCTCGACTCGATCATTTTTCTGATCAGGAGGTTGGACTTTAGCCTTTGTGCTGGAGGGTTGAACCCTCAGTTCCAAGACTTTCAAAGCCTCCAGACCTCCCGAGTCCTCAGGACCTGAGCTTTCACACAGTCTGAGGGCTGAAATTTTCTAAGTCCCACAGTAGTTCTCTGTTAGATTGAACTTCCAGACAGTCCAAGGACTGATATCTTCTAAGTTCCTGAGTACTTCTCTGTTAGTTTGAACCTTCACACAGTCTGAGGACTGAAATTTTCTAAGTCCCACAGTAGTTCTCTGTTAGATTGAACTTCCAGACAGTCCAAGGACTGATATCTTCTAAGTTCCTGAGTACTTCTCTGTTAGTTTGAACCTTCACACAGTCTGAGGACTGAAATCTTAAAAGTTCTTGAGTAGTTCTCTGTTAGTTTGAACCTTCAGACAGTCTGTTAATGTTTCGATTAAATCTTTAAGGTTTTTCTTTTTAAATGTTTTACCACCTTTTAATGTTTAATTTTCTTTTTAAATCCTTCATTGTAATTCCTATTTGAACTTTTATTGTCTTTAAGATATAATTTTCTAATTAAACATTTAAATGTTTGTCTTTTATTGGATAGGTGTAGTGAGAGACAGAGATGAAACAGGGGAGAAGAGTCAGGGGAAGACTTGCAGTAAAGGGCCACTAGCGGGACTCGAACCCAGGATCAGGGACCAGCCCCTGTAGATGAGTCACCCGCTTAACCCGTTGAGCTATACGGGTACCCATGTTTTGTCTTTTTAAGGGTTTAGTAATCTGATTAAATGTTTTGCATTTTTAAAAATGTTTAACATTCTTCTTGTTGAATTGTATTTTTTAAATGTTTAATGATGGAAAATACTTCATCTGTAATTTCTAATATTTGTATTTTAAAAATTTTGTTTAATTTCATAATGACATGTATTGTATCATGTTGAATGATCTCATTCAATATTTTGTCTGTTTAATAGAGTTAAACATTAAATTACATTAAATTATATTAAACAGACAAAATATTGAATGAGATCATTCAACATGATACAATACATGTCATTATGAAATTAAACAAAATTTTTAAAATACAAATATTAGAAATTACAGATGAAGTATTTTCCATCATTAAACATTTAAAAAATACAATTCAACAAGAAGAATGTTAAACATTTTTAAAAATGCAAAACATTTAATCAGATTACTAAACCCTTAAAAAGACAAAACATTTAATTAAAAAATTAAATGTTTAATTAGAAAATTACATCATAAAGACAATAAAACTTCAAATAGGAATTAAATAGAAAATACAATGAAGCATTTAAAAAGAAAACTAAACATTAAAAGGTGGTATATGTACATATAATTTAATTGTATTTAATGTTTAACTCTATTAAACAGACAAAATATTGAATTAGATAATTCAACAACATACAATGTATGTCATTATGAAATTAAACAAAATTTTTAAAATACAAATATTAGAAATTACAGATGAAGTATTTTCCATCATTAAACATTTAAAAAATACAATTCAACAAGAAGAATGTTAAACATTTTTAAAAATGCAAAACATTTAATCAGATTACTAAACCCTTAAAAAGACAAAACATTTAATTAAAAAATTAAATGTTTAATTAGAAAATTACATCATAAAGACAATAAAACTTCAAATAGGAATTAAATAGAAAATACAATGAAGCATTTAAAAAGAAAACTAAACATTAAAAGGTGGTATATGTACATATAATTTAATGTAATTTAATGTTTAACTCTATTAAACAGACAAAATATTGAATGAGATCATTCAACATGATACAATACATGTCATTATGAAATTAAACAAAATTTTTAAAATACAAATATTAGAAATTACAGATGAAGTATTTTCCATCATTAAACATTTAAAAAATACAATTCAACAAGAAGAATGTTAAACATTTTTAAAAATGCAAAACATTTAATCAGATTACTAAACCCTTAAAAAGACAAAACATTTAATTAAAAAATTAAATGTTTAATTAGAAAATTACATCATAAAGACAATAAAACTTCAAATAGGAATTAAATAGAAAATACAATGAAGCATTTAAAAAGAAAACTAAACATTAAAAGGTGGTATATGTACATATAATTTAATTGTATTTAATGTTTAACTCTATTAAACAGACAAAATATTGAATTAGATAATTCAACAACATACAATGTATGTCATTATGAAATTAAACAAAATTTTTAAAATACAAATATTAGAAATTACAGATGAAGTATTTTCCATCATTAAACATTTAAAAAATACAATTCAACAAGAAGAATGTTAAACATTTTTAAAAATGCAAAACATTTAATCAGATTACTAAACCCTTAAAAAGACAAAACATTTAATTAAAAAATTAAATGTTTAATTAGAAAATTACATCATAAAGACAATAAAACTTCAAATAGGAATTAAATAGAAAATACAATGAAGCATTTAAAAAGAAAACTAAACATTAAAAGGTGGTATATGTACATATAATTTAATGTAATTTAATGTTTAACTCTATTAAACAGACAAAATATTGAATGAGATCATTCAACATGATACAATACATGTCATTATGAAATTAAACAAAATTTTTAAAATACAAATATTAGAAATTACAGATGAAGTATTTTCCATCATTAAACATTTAAAAAATACAATTCAACAAGAAGAATGTTAAACATTTTTAAAAATGCAAAACATTTAATCAGATTACTAAACCCTTAAAAAGACAAAACATTTAATTAAAAAATTAAATGTTTAATTAGAAAATTACATCATAAAGACAATAAAACTTCAAATAGGAATTAAATAGAAAATACAATGAAGCATTTAAAAAGAAAACTAAACATTAAAAGGTGGTATATGTACATATAATTTAATTGTATTTAATGTTTAACTCTATTAAACAGACAAAATATTGAATTAGATAATTCAACAACATACAATGTATGTCATTATGAAATTAAACAAAATTTTTAAAATACAAATATTAGAAATTACAGATGAAGTATTTTCCATCATTAAACATTTAAAAATACAATTCAACAAGAAGAATGTTAAACATTTTTAAAAATGCAAAACATTTAATCAGATTACTAAACCCTTAAAAAGACAAAACATTTAATTAAAAAATTAAATGTTAATTAGAAAATTACATCATAAAGACAATAAAACTTCAAATAGGAATTAAATAGAAAATACAATGAAGCATTTAAAAAGAAAACTAAACATTAAAAGGTGGTATATGTACATATAATTTAATTGTATTTAATGTTTAACTCTATTAAACAGACAAAATATTGAATTAGATAATTCAACAACATACAATGTATGTCATTATGAAATTAAACAAAATTTTAAAAATACAAATATTAAAAATTACAGATAAAATATTTTCCATAATTAAACATTTAAAAAAATAAAATTAAAACAAGAATATTAAACATTTAAAAAATGCAAAACATTTAATTAGATTATTAAACCGTTAAAAAGACAAAACATTTAATTAAAAAATTAAATGTTTAATTAGAAAATTACATCTTAAATTTCTTAAATCTTTTAACAATAAAATTTTTTTAAGTTTTATTGTATTTTTTTTTGTTTGATTTAATTGGCTTTTGTTATGTAGTTTATTTCTTTAATCTTCTTTTTCTGTCAAGATTTTAAACCCCAACCTTAAAAATGAAATAAACCCTTAAATCACAATGAAAATACTTCTGTTGTCACAATCATGAGTTAGTCAATTATTCAGTTTATCAGTTCAACTTTATTTGTTTAGCACCTTTTACACAGATGACAAAACTAAACAAGCAAAGAGAAAAAACTATGATTAAAGCTCAAAAAACATTAAAAAAAAAAAAAAAAAAAAAAAAAAAAACATTTAACATGGTAATAAAATCTGTTGTGTCCAGGGGATGGAGGGAGTTTATTGAAGTCTTCTTGGGCTCACATGGGAAATCATTTAAAATATAAACTTGATATTCAGGCTAAGGAAAACTGCAGAGGCGACAGAAGAACCAACAACATCTCCTGTTTTCTCCTTTAATGAGTCGATTCCTTCTTGTGCTTTCAGACCAAAGAACTACAGACTCTTCACACCTGCTCAAACTCTTGGTACAGGACCTCACCACACAGGTAAAGAAGGTTTCCATCTCATTTCCTACTCTGAAGCTCACCTTCTCCTGCTCAAACTGCTGACAAATGTTTCTGCTGCTCTAAAGTCTGGTCTCCAGAACTTCCTAAAAACTCTCAAAGTCTCTTCTGCTGCAGGTTGCTATGTAGAACTGTTCCAGAAAACCTCACTAAACCACATGGAGGAGCCTCAAGATAGTCGTCCAAATGAAACCTTACAAAAACCAAACTAGCACAACCCAAACGCTAAAGTCTCCTGCAGCCTACCAGAGAACCTCTGAGAACAGAGAATCAGGACAGGAACTCTTACCTTCTGGACAACCAACCTTGGTTCTCAAACAAGAATACAGAATGTGTCTGACCAAAAACCTCTAAAGACTCACTACAGCCAAGATAAAGACACAACTCAGCTGCAGCAAATCCACTAATCACTGCACACATTAGCACCATGTGCTAACTGTGGCTAAAGAACCACATTTACCAAGACAACTATCCAGTACAAAGCTCTAAAACACACCAAGAAACACATTAAAGCCTATTTTACTGCTGGAAGCTGCAAGCCAACGCCTAAAAAACAACCTAAAGCAACGGAGCCAAACCCAGTTCACTGGTGAAGAGAAGCAGAGGAAATGTTTGTCTGCAGCTAAAAGCAGGAAGACACTGAGCTGCTCAGGGTGTTCCTGATAACACCAAGCAGCCACCTGGACAGCCAATAGGAACACAGCTTACTGAAGGTCCAGAAGGCGGGGGTTAGTGAAGGAAATTTAGTTTAAAGTTGAAGCAGAAAGTTAACAAAGAAAGTTGAAAACCACCTTCTGATACCTGAAATCACTGAGTTTTCACACAAAAAACACCTGAACATGTCAAACTGGGTTCCATAGTAGAACCATCATTGTAAAAACATCATAGTATGGTGTGTTGCTCAACAAAACATTACGACCCGGCCTGTCAGGGGACAAACATGTAAGAAACATGAGAACAGAGAGAAGCCCAACCAGTAGGTCACAGTTTATCATCCCCCAGGTCATCTCCTGAAGTCCATATGGTGAGAGACATCAGTATCTGGTTGTTAATTTACCAAGGGATGCTTTATAATCATAGCTGATGTGGTCTGTACTCTACAGTATTTTAGTGACTCAATAAATTGCCTAAGTTGTTTTTTTTTTTTAAATACTTTTTATTTTTTAATTAAACATTTTAACAGGCCTATTGTAATCAATAAAATGGCCTTTGCCTATCTTAAGAAAAAATTCACTCAGAACTCTGATATGTTAACAGTACTAAATAAATCAATAAATACATGCATACACACAAAAATAAGTTAATAACATTAACTGTGTTAAGATAAATTCAGATTTTTAAAAAAAGTTGTTTATGTTTTTGCAGAATCCAGTATTGCTCACTGGTTGGTCATTACATTTTGTTAGTTTGATTTCACTGTTTAAAATGATGCCACCTCTTTTCAGACAGAACCTGTGATAATAAAACAATACAAAATTTTTAGTTCCGTGTTAATAAAGCACTTAAAGCTTTAAGTATGGCTAAATGCTTTTTTCAAATTAAATATATCACTCCTTAGGTGGTAGTGGCCCCAAGTTCAGTAAAGTTGGAAAGATATTCACAGATTCGGACTTCCAGCATCAATAACTCATTAGATATAGGTTGTCAAAACATAAACGGTGCCTCTTTTCCCATTGTTGCAAGGCAGACAATGTGCTACAAGCCCAGTTTTATCAAAAGTAGCTGTCTTTCAAGCTACAGGAATAACATTGGGTGTCTATGGAAAGTGAACAGGGTCCGTCTGCAATTTGAAGAACCGCTGCAACAGTAAAGAGAGACAATATTCAATAACTTTCACTCTTATACATTGTAGTGTCACTAAAATCACTGCAGCCTTCAACTGGCTCCTGTTGACAAAGTGTTTTAACAGAAATGTAAATGCTGTAATTTTGATTCTTTTAATGAACCATGTAACTTGAATGGATGCGATGCTGGTTGTGACCACAGTGCACACGTCTGATGTTGCTCACAGTGGTCCCAAGGGACGCTCAGGGAGTTTGTGTGTTTGCTCAGACTCATGAAAAATTAGAGGGAACATTGTTTGGGACTCAAGCAGTTCCTTCTTTTACTCCACATCTCCCCAGCCTAAGAAAAAGAAAAACCTGTTCACACAGCACAGATGAGGCTGAGGTACACAGGAAATGTTTGGCTCCATTGTACAAGTTTGGGTAAACAGTTTTGTGGGTTGCCCAGTAAGCCGTGGGTTCTGCCGTTCTTTCTACAATTGCATTCGCTGTGGCGCTTTGCATTTTGCCAGGCTCTACTTGCATCTTCGATCTAATAGGCTCCACAGTTGAACCTGAAAATATTGAAGATCATCATCATCATCACCAGAAATGTCAGTCATTCCCTATTCAGAAGAGAAAAAGAATACCCGTGGAAGGTGCCTGCTGGTGGTGGAGGACGAGGCTGTGGTGGTGTTGTGAGGTTAGATGACCTGCAGCTTGGTATTCTTTATGTTAATTGTTGTGCATTCTGTTGGTACAACCTTAATAATGACCTCAAAGTGTAAACTCTTTCCAAGTTTTCTACTTTATAATACAGTGCAATATTGAAAATCAAAGACTGGCAGCTTTTCTTCTGCTAGAATATTAGAAAAATGTTAATGATTCATTCCTCCATTAGTTTCAGTCAATAACCTGACAGCAGAAGCCTTCATCTGTTTTGTTTGATCAAACTAATTACTTTGTTACTGCAGTATATCGGCTGATATTTACTGTTACCAGACTGGAAACTCCGCAAATTAAAAAGAGGCATCACTGCTCATAATCAGAGTAAGAAGATAATTGGACACCCAGAGTCAAGACTGTTTAAATAGAAATTTGTATTTACATAAATTTCAACATCAACAGAAAAAAATCTGTAATATAATCCTGTAAAATGACAGCTTATCTTACCTCCAAACAAAGAAAAAAACAGAAACAAACCAAATGATCTCTTGCCTCTTTTGCACTTCATTCAAACTCTACAAAGTTCCTTTTTCCTGAAGTAACAAAATCTGGACATAAAATGAAGTTGTTTTCCTGAAAAATAGATGAGATATTGATATGTCTTTAAGTGGATTTCATTCCATTGGTATTCCTCCATCACAGCGAGACATGCTTTCTTTTGCGAGCGTAAAAAAACGTTCTGCTGTGGGGTTGAGAGTTTCCAGTCCTCTTCGCACTGCGCCGATAGCTTCCCACTGTGGAACAAACTATCACATGTCGATAACCATCCTACGCTTTTACAGATGTACACGTGTACCCATTTACCATCAGAATAATATAACACATATCATAAAAAATGTACACCAGAAACCTCAGAAACTATACAGATGTGGAAAAATATCTTTGGATTGCGCATGTTGAAAAGGTAGATTCAGCGAGTTGATAACAGTCAAAAGAACATGATGAGAATGGAGATACACTTGACAGAGCCGGCGGGAGAACACTGCGAGAACCAGGCTTCTTGGTGAACTGAGGGATCTGTACAGTGCAGCCTTCACTGTACTGCAGACAAACCCCACGCAGCTCACCTCACGCCGAACCCCACGAAACCTTTTCATTTATGTGGTCAGCGTCTCCATGTCCTGACAGAATAAACGTTCCCCAACGTCCAATAAAACGTCTGATGCCGTCACACCGAACACATCAGATGCTCATCACAAGTAAAAAGTGCCTTGCTAAAACATGAAATACATAATTTTTTGGAAAATTAAAACGCATTCAGAAAATGACAAACAAGGGGAATGGACACCCAGACGCGCCTGCAATATTTGCAAAAAGCATAAGAAATAGTTAATCAACCAAATCAGTATTGACCTATGGGACACAAAAATACAACCAGGTCTCATACTTTGTGCAAGAATGGGCCTTTAAAAAGCACGTTTGATATATTTTGTAGAATATTTACAATTCATATTCACAGAGGACATGAGACATCTAATACTGCAGTACCATTTGCTTGCTTATAACAGGGATTATGATGCTCAGTTATAGTCTAAAGCATAGAGGCGAGAGTTATTGCTCCGATCTGCATAACATAGTAAACTGTGTGCTTATAGCTTCCACTGACTTTTAAGAATGAGGCGCATCCAAAGGATAAGAATAGAAAAAAAAAAAAGAAAAGAAACCCATTGTTGTGAAGGCATTGAATCTCTAGTAAGGCTGTAATGATGAAGAAATATTGCATCAATCTTTTTCCGCACAGAAGCCTCCAGGTAAAGTGCAGCCACAGCCAGTTGTACCGTAGTCCTGTTCTGCATCCTGGCTGTGACGCTGAATACTGCCCGACAGCTTCAGGTCAGTCACCTGAACACAGAAAAACACACACACACACAGCTATTTTATGTTTGTGTGTGTGTGTGTGTTTGTGCAAGGTGTAAAACCTAGCACGAATTAGTCCTCCACATTCTCCAGGGTGAACAGTGTGTTGTGCTGAGTCTTCTGTGTCACATTTTATGCTGGGCAATTCCTACAGTGTGGGTGTATGTGTGTTTGTGTATCCAGTTCGATCTGCCACAGCTGAAAGGGTCCAGATTTCGTAGTCCGCCACAGATCCTCAGCAATACTTCTGCAGATATGGAAAAAAAAAAGATATGTAAGCCTTAGTAGAAGTTCTCAAAACAGAATCTGTCATAAAATGTGAAATATTGTTCATCAGGTGTTCAAAACACCAGTTAAACCTCATTAAAGTCAACTGAATTCCTTTGGACTGGCTACCTGATCAGGTCCCATTGGTATTCTTCCCATTCCCATAGGGTTCATGCCCATTTGGCCCTGCATCTGTCCTTGCATTTGGGCCATCTGTCCTGCACCGGCCCCACTGACCGGCCCTGGTCCACCCATGGAGTTGTTCATCATCATAGGTCCAAAATGGCCCTGGCTGCCCTGCTGGGGGAACTGTTGCTGGGGTATGAGCTGGAAAAGCACAAACATTTTAGAAACCTCACACAGGGATAAGCCTCTATGAGCGTGGTGCTAAAATGTATTTAAAACTGCAAACCTACACTTGAATAACTCAACAATAATGCTTTTCTCCACAAAGCGTGATGCTACGTACTTGTTTCGTGGCATGCCACCCTGCGGCCAGCCTTTCATCTCTCCAGACGGGTACATGTGCCCTCCCTGTGGGTTTCCCTGCATCCCTGGCACCATGGTGTTCTGTGGAGGACCTCCCATTCGTCCTGGAATCATATTTCCCGGTGGACTGCTACCTGGAGCCATGAATGATGAGTCCCCCTGCTGGTTCATCCCTGCAAGTACAACAACAGCAATGAGAGAACAGTCACGAGTGTGACACTTGAACATCCATGAGGAAATGATACAGGTGGCTCCGTGTCCTGCAACTCACCATAGTTACCTCCATAGTTGAAACCCTGCTGTCCAGGCTGGTTCATGGGGGGCCTCCCATGGGGCTGTCCATGCCTCCTGGTGCTGTGACATTAGGAGGAGGACTGAAGCCTCCTGCTGCCCCCTGACCCTGACCCCCTGTTGCTGCATCAGCATCATCATGCGCTGCCTCCTCATCTGCATGGTCATTCTCCCTGTTGCGCTGAGCCATCATCTGAACATTTGGGAAACCAGGCTGCAGATGAACATCACACTTTATGTTAATTAGGTAAATGAAGATTGGGGTGCCTTTTTATAAAAGTGGCAAGTGAATGCACCTTAAATCATGTATTAAGTGCTGACTACATACCTGACCACTCATGCCTGCAGGCTGCATGCCGGTTGCATGCCTGGACGCATGGCAGGGTTTCCCCCAGGGGCATTTTCCATCTTAATGCCTTGTCGTGTCTGGTTCATAAACTGTCACATGAGAAAAGATAATGACAGGTCTTCATGTCATGTTCATAAATAAAACACCCAAGAAGACACACTCATGAGAAACAATTTGGCCTGCTGTATTTTTGATATTGCAACATGGAAGTGCACTTTCAGCGTGAATATTATCTGTGCGTGTCAGTGTGATCACCTGCTGTCCTGTAGTCTCT